>NW_026057580.1:10117992-10137067 GCF_023721935.1 Panthera uncia
GGAAAGGAAAGGAAAGGAAAGGAAAGGAAAGGAAAGGAAAGGAAAGGAAAGGAAAGGAAAGATAACCTTTACCATCTCTCCCCACTTACTCCCTGCCCCTCAGGATTCACTGGCTCCCGGTGTGAGGAGGACATCGATGAGTGTGGAAGCTCTCCCTGTGCCAACGGTGGGCAGTGCCAGGACCAGCCTGGATCATTCCATTGCGAGTGTCCTCCAGGTAGACCAGTGCTCAAACACTGGAGGGAAGAGTGGGGGCCAAGTGCAGACTCCCCTGCAGGTCCCTGACCCTCCTGCTGTGCCATAGGCTTTGAAGACCCTCGCTGTCAGACCGAGGTGGATGAGTGTCTGAGTGGCCCATGCCCCACTGGAGCAAGCTGCCTGGATCTCCCAGGAGCCTTCTTTTGCCTCTGCCCCTCTGGCTTCACAGGTAAGCAGGGGAGGTGTTAGAAAGGACTGGCAGGATAGTTGAGTCCATTAGGGGTGGAGCAGAGGTCATTGCTGGATATTCAAGGGTTGGAATGTAAAAAGAGAATGAGAATGGAACCCCTTCAAATTATTCAATGCAAAACCTGCACAACCTGAGGCTGACAGCAGGTGTTATTTACAGGGCCCACACTGGGCCCAACATGAATGGTGTGATTAGGGTTCAGAAACAGGATGGGGTTCAAGAGGAAGCCATTCATTTGCTTATTTAGAATGTATTAAGTGCCTACTATGCACAGCCAGACACAGACACAAGTTGATAAGAGACCTGCTCTCCTCAAGTGGCTTTAAATCTAGTGCAGAGTGGGGCGCCTGGGTGGCGCAGTCGGTTAAGCGTCCGACTTCAGCCAGGTCACGATCTCGCGGTCCGTGAGTTCGAGCCCCGCGTCAGGCTCTGGGCTGATGGCTCGGAGCCTGGAGCCTGTTTCCGATTCTGTGTCTCCCTCTCTCTCTGCCCCTCCCCCGTTCATGCTCTGTCTCTCTCTGTCCCAAAAATAAATAAAAAACGTTGAAAAAAAAAATTTAAAAAATCTAGTGCAGAGAGACCAAGAAGTCTCCTGTTGGTTATAGCCACAGGTGCTCTGAGAGAGGACTGCACAGGATTCTATAAGAGCACAAAAGACCAGCCAACCAGACTAGAGATGAGAAGGCTTCATGAGGAGGTAATGGCTGAGCTGAGTCTGGAAGAATGAGTAGGAGTTTGTCAAGACAGAATGATTACATGTTTTAGCTACAGGTAACTGCATTGCAAAATGATGCCATGCAGGAGCCTGTGTGCCATTCTGAGGAAGTTAGACAGTATCCTGAGGCAACAGGGAGCCACTGAAGGACAGGTTCGTGGGGAGTGAGCAAGTCATATGTAAAAAGTGGCTTTGGCCCCATCAAGGACATAGAGGGACTCTGTTTTCCCTCTGACCCATCTCCCCACCCCAGGTCATCTCTGTGAGGTTCCCCTGTGTGCCCCCAACCTGTGCCAGCCCAAGCAAAAATGCCAAGATCAGGAAGACAAGGCCCACTGCCTCTGCCCTGATGGAAGCCCTGGCTGTGCCCCCGTTGAGGACAACTGCACCTGCCACCACGGACACTGCCAGAGGTAACCTTCCACTGTCCTCTGGGTCCTCCTCAGCTAGGCCAGGGAGAGACAACCGGTGAGGGGTGAGTCTGCAAGAAATGACCAATAGGGAAGAAGAAGGAAATGGCGAAGTTCTGAGGTCAAAGCCAAGGTGAGGGATCCACTAGTGAGTGCTATCCTGTGAGGGGAGAGTTCATAAATAACAGGAGAAACGGAGGGCTAGAGGGTCAGAACAGGAAGAAAAACATGAAATCCCAGGACCAATTAATCATACATTAGAGGGGTACCTGGGTGGTTCAGTCGGTTGAGCGTCCGACTTTGGCTCAGGTCATGATCTCACAGTTCATGAGTTCAAGCCCCGCGTCCAAGCTGTGCTGACAGCTCGGAGCCTGGAGCCTGCTTCAGATTCTGTGTCTCCCTCTCTCTCTCTCTGCCCTTCTCCCACTCTTACTCTGTCTCTCTCTCTCTCTCTCTCTCTCTCTCAAAAATAAAAAATTGAGAAATTTGAAAAAAAAATCATATATTAGACAAATATTGAACATCTACTATGGGTGTATCCTTTTCCAGGCACTGGAGGAATAGCACAGAACAAAAGAGACAAAGTGTCTGTTCTCATGGAGCTCTCATTCTAATGAGGAAAGACAGATAATAAACAAATTATAGAAGAAATGTATATACATATTCATACATATAGTCGGAGAAAACAAGCAGGAGGCAAGTATGGAAGGGGGAAAATGCTGAGAACAGAGCCACTGAAGAAGGGGACCAGACTCTCAGGGCCAAAAAAAAGAAGAGATCAGGGGGCTGGGTGGCTCAGTTGGTTCAAAGTCCAACTCTTGACCTCAGCTCAGGATGTGATCTCAGGGTGGTGAGTTCAGGTCCCACGTTGGGCTCCAGACTGGATTGGACTCCAGAATGGGCGTGAAGCCTACTTAAAAACAGAAGAGGTGCCTGGATGGCTCAGTCAGTTAAGCATCTGACTTCGGCTCAAGTTGTGATCTCACGGCTGACAGCTCAGAGCCTGGAGCCTGCCTCAAATTCTGTGTCTTCCTCTCTCTCTGCCCCTCCCCCACTCACACCCTGTCTCTCTCTCTCTCTCTCTCTCTCTCTCTCTCTCTCTCTCTCTCCTCAATCTCTCTCTCTCAAAAATAATAATTAAAAAGAAAAAAAAAAAGAAATTTATAGGGGTCTAACCAATGATGGGGAGTGGGGAGGGGAGAAGAAAAAATCACCAGAAGAAGAAAAACACCCTTCTTTTTCTCGTTATGACCAGATCCTCATGTGTGTGTGATGTGGGATGGACAGGATCAGAATGTGAAGCAGAGCTAGGGGGCTGCATCTCCACGCCCTGTGCGCATGGGGGCACCTGCCACCCCCAGCCCTCGGGCTACAACTGTACCTGCCCCACAGGCTACACAGGTGAGGCCCTTCCCAAACCACAGACATTCTGGGCTGGCCACCTCTAATCAAGAGCAAGACCAGTAGAGGCATGTGTCCAAGGCCTCTGGGTCTTGGTCACCACCAAGGAGAACTGGGCATGTGCTGCAGGGACCACAGGCGATATGCAGGAGGTGGTAAGAAAAGAAAAGAGGTTGGATGGAAGACAAAAGGGATGGGGATGAGGAAAAGGAAGGGGAGATAAGTGGAGGAAGACAGAGAGAAGAGGATGCCCTTTCTCAGACCCCACTCATTTCCCTCAGGCCCCACCTGCAGCGAGGAGCTAACAGCTTGTCACTCAGGGCCCTGTCTCAACGGTGGCTCCTGTAGCCCCAGCCCTGGGGGCTATTCCTGCACCTGCCCTCGGAGCCACACTGGGCCCCGCTGCCAGACAAGCACTGACCACTGTGCCTCTGGTGAGTACCTACCATGTTCTGGGGCTGGGCCACAGGTGGATGGAGGAACTGGTCAGGGTGTGTTGGTGCCGTCTGATAAAAATCAACTGGCCACCACGAGCTGCAGTTTTGATGGGGGCAGCAGGGAGTGCGTGTATGTCCTGTGCGGGGTGTGACTAAGGTCACAGGCCAGGTATGGGTAAGGAACCCAACCCCTCACAGCCTCCTCTCTCCAGCCCCGTGCCTCAATGGGGGTACCTGTGTGAACAGGCCTGGCACCTCCTCCTGCCTCTGTGCTGCGGGCTTCCAAGGCCCACGCTGTGAGGGAAGGACCCGTCCTAGCTGTGCAGACAAGTGAGCAAAGACCCCTAGAGGAAGGGAAGGGGCCCCTCAGCCTTCCCACCCTTCCTGTCCATCTCCTCTGGGGCTCCAGGCTGCCTTGAATTCCACATCCCACATCCTTTCACTATGACTCCCTTTCTGGTTTCCTATCTCATCACCGCGTCACACACGCCCTCCCCTTTGGTTGCCGGGACTGCCTCCCACCATGCCTTGTCTCTGTCCTGTCCAGCCCCTGTAGGAACAGGGCAACCTGCCAAGATGGCCCTCAGGGTCCCCACTGCCTCTGCCCCCCTGGCTACACAGGAGACAGCTGCCAGGTGAGGGGTGCTGAGCCAAGTGTGCTGAGGAGGGCGGTGGCTGAAGGGCTCTAGTGGGAGGGTCTCAGGGACTAGAAGAGCAGGGAGCTTGGGAAGGTAACCACATGAAAGTGGAATCTGGGAGTTGAGCTCTAGCTTGAGGTTTGCATGGAGTAGAAGTAATGAAAGGATTTCTGATCCCAGGAACTGTTCTGGGATGTGGAGGGGTGGGGGAGGGAGGCTATCACCTGGCCACAGACCATTCAGGAGAGAGCTTGAGAGGTAAGGATTTTGAGCAGCTGGCAGAAGACCATCTCTGGGCCTGAACATATGACACTCAGTCTTGCCCCATGCTCTCTCCTAAACCTCAGACTCTGGTGGACATCTGTGCCCAGAAGCCCTGTCCACACAATTCCCACTGCCTCCAGACTGGGCCCTCCTTCCAGTGCCTGTGCCTCCAGGGATGGACCGGGCCTCTCTGCAACCTTCCGCTGTCCTCCTGCCAGAAGGCCGCTTTGAGCCAAGGTACTAACCCAAGGACCAACTGGGGAACAGATGAAGAGAGAAAGGGTGTCCCTCTACCCGATCCCTAAGGGCATCCACATACAACCTTTGACCAAAACAACCAACTAAGAGTCAAAGTAACACAGACCAACCACTACTGCTGATTCTATAGCTCAGCCCTCCTATCACCATGCTCAAAGCAACTCAAGCAACACCAACCAACCCAGACAACAAGACTCCAGTTTATCACAACCACTGACACATAACTCCATGTGAAGCAACTCAACTCTGTCACTATCATCATAACTCAGCTAGAATGGATCACACTTAACCCAACTTCACTCAACTGCTGCTCCCAATCATTTTGATGTTATGCCAACCCCCTTGTGAAAGAATACCCCCCCTCATTCAAATGAGGTTTAATATGAGCAGAACTCAGGAAAGAGACTACTGTGGGGTTAGGGGTTGGGAATCACAGTGAGAAAACATCACAGGATGCCAATTCAGGGGACAGACTTAGGCACCTAAAGTTTCCTCTGAGTTCTTTCTTCCTTGAGACTTGTTTTAAGCCACGAATACAGTTGCTTATAATGCTCTAATAAGTTTAACAAGAGGTATCTCTCTCCATTCTGGCAGAACAGGCAGGAGGGGGATCTTGATGACTTAATCTCTTCAGCACCAGAATTTATTGACTCCTCAGGCTCCAAGTGGCCTCCACCCACCCCAGGAATGTCAGTGATCCCCATGAGCCTCTCTGCTCTGTGTCTGGGACCCCTGAGAACCTAACTTAGCTTTGTCTATCCCTGTTTGCCTTTCTTCTCAGGCACAGAAGTTTCTTCCCTGTGCCAGAATGGAGGTCTCTGCATCGACAGTGGCTCCTCCTATTTCTGCCACTGCCCCCCTGGATTCCAAGGCAGCGTATGTCAGGACAGGGTGAACCCATGTGAGTCCAGGCCCTGCCAACATGGGGCCACATGCATGGCCCAGCCCACTGGGTATCTCTGCCAGGTAAGCCAGTCTAGAGGAGAGCAGTAGGGAAGACAAGCGTGGGTGGATGTGGGAAAAGTAGTTGAGGGGGCATGTAGTGATGTATTCATTTCCCTTTCCTTTACCCACATACCCAACCAACCACCAAGTCATGCCATTTTGCCTCCTAAATCTTTCTCAATTCTGTCCTTCCTCCTTCACCCTTTGTCCCACTGCCTCAGTCTAGGCCTTTGCTGCCTTCCACCCGGACACATGGAGCACCCTCCTATTGTCCCTGCCTCCCCACTTGTCCACCTATAGGCTCAACCTTTACTCCACTACCAGGGTGTTCTGTTGAAAACGTTAAGCTGACCTGTCACTCCCCTGCTTAAAACCCTTCAGTGGCTGCCCACCTCTTTTTAAAAAAAAAAAAAATTTTTTTAATGTTTATTTATTTTTGACAGAGAGAGACAGAGCATGAGCGGGGGAGGGGCAGAGAGCGAGGGAGACACAGAATCCGAAGCAGGCTCCAGGCTCTGAGCTGTCAGCACAGAGCCCGACACGGGGCTAGAACTCACAGACCGCGAGATCATGACCTGACCCTAAGTCAGACGCCCAAATGACTGAGCCACCCAGGCACCCCATTGTGGCTCTCTGATAGTGAAATCTAAGGCCAGCGTGACCCAGCCTTGCCTGCCTCTTAGGTCTCATGTCCCCACATCCCCGCCCTCCTACTCTCTGCTCTAGCTGCTGTTGGCTTCCCTACACACCCCTTATACTGGCTCTCCAGTGTCCTTCCCCACCCACTTCCACTGGACAGTGCTCAAGAGGTGCCTTCCTCAGGGAAATGTCCCTAACTTCTCTCCAGACTGGGTTTGGGCCTCTCCCTCGTGGTTCAGGTCACTGAGCAGAAGAGGCAAAGCTGGGATTCAAGTCCAAGCAGCCTGATGCCTGTACTCAGAAGGCTGACTTTGGATAAAAGGTGTGATGCAAATCCCCCAACCACCCTCTTTAACTTTTTAATTTTATTCTTTAACTTTTTATTATGACCATTTTCAAACATACACAAAAGCAGTGTACTAATTAGTAGCAAACACCCCTTCACTCAACACTCAGCTTTACCTCCCCTTTCCTGAGACTCCTTCCCTCTGATATCTCCAAGATACCCCCTCACCCTCTTCTCCCAGCCCTCCAGCCACTCCTCACACTCTCTGTAATTCCCTTTTGCTCCACCTTTCTGAAGCCTGGTACTGCATTCTTACATGCTCTCCTTCCTCTTGCAAGAACTCAGCACATGGTACAGACCTCATCGATGACCTTCTCCCACTAGCAGAAAGGTAAACAATTGGAAAATGGCTAAGGGTACTGGTTATGAAGTCACAGACTTGCACTGAATCCCAGCTCTGCCACCTGCTAGCCGAGTCATGCAGTCTTTCCAGGAATCATTTGCCTTTTCTGCAAAGTGAGAATCAAATGAGATAATTCACATACAAGTTTGTTGGGAGGGTTTTATGAGCTTATGTATAGAAATCATGCAATAAATGCTAGCTGTCTCTCTGGTTTACTGAAAACGTCATGGAAGCAGGGATGAGTTCTAATTTTCATGTTCCTAGTGCCTACAATAGTGCCTGGCACGAAGTAGGCATTCAATAAACACTTACAAATTAATTAAGAAAGCATGACAGAGCCTGGGGGTGAGGCGTGTGATTGGGGGAGGGAGGTCTTACCAAAAACAGAACTATGTTTAATAGCATTGTATCATAAGATGGTTTGGGACTGCTGGAGCGGTTAAATTGCCCACTATTGAACAAGGGTATAGCGTGGAGTTGAGATACAAGGGTGAAGCTACGCAGGGCTGTGATGGATGATCAGTTGAGTGATACTCTGAACTGGAAGGTAGGGAAGGGATTGGGCAGACTGTCTTGAGCTGGCTCCCCTGTACTGTTTAGATGGGCTGGATTATTGGTTCCCTGTCTGACCCTCTTTGCCCGCAGTGTGCCCCAGGCTACAATGGAGAGAACTGCTCAAAGGAATCCAACGCTTGTCAATCCCAGCCCTGTCACAACCATGGGACCTGCACCCCCAAACCTGGAGGCTTCTACTGCACCTGCCCTCCAGGTTTTGTGGGGCTGCGCTGTGAAGGGGACGTAGATGAGTGTCTGGACCAGCCCTGCCACCCCCCAGGCACTGCAGCCTGCCACTCTCTGGCCAATGCCTTCTACTGCCAATGTCTGCCTGGATACACGGGTGAGGCCTGGGAGGGTGTGTGTAGGCATCTCTGTGGCACAGCTGAGTTGACAACCCCCACCCACAAGGCAGCCTAGTCATCATGTCCATCCCCCTGCCTCCCCACCCCAGGGAATATGCCCCAGGATCCCTTCCTGTGCAGGTAGTACTGGGTCAATTCCCAGTAATGAGCTAGGAAGGGGGCAATGACTGAAGTAGCGTATGACATCTAACCCCACCCCACCACAGGCCAGTGGTGTGAAGTGGAGACAGACCCTTGCCAGAGCCAGCCCTGCTCCAACGGAGGGTCTTGTGAGACGACAGCAGGACCACCCCTGGGTTTCACCTGCCACTGCCTCCAGGTAAGTAACCACAAAGCAGTCTTCTCTGTTTCCCCCAACACTGGTGCCAGGTGAGGATGCCTGAGTGGGATCCTAGAGGGGAGTCTAGGGAGCACTGGAGTGGGAATTATTGATGAGAACCAGCCCATGTTAATGGCGAGGAGTGGCTCTCAGAAGCAGTTCAGGGGGGCAGGCAGGATCAGGTGTTAGCATGAATGGATTTTCAGAAATCATTGGCACTGCCTAAGGTAAGGCCCCAGAGTCAAGCTGGGTGACCTTGGGTAAGTTCTTTTACGTGTGTGTGTGTGTGTGTGTGTGTGCGTGTGCGTGGACCTCAGATGCATGAAATCAGGTTAATCATAAGCCTTTGTTCATGATACACTATCATCATTGGTTTGTGCATGGCCTTCTTTTTATTATTCTTACAACATAATACCCAGGAACCTAACCTAAGAATTACAACAGTAACGATGACTCACATGTACTTATGTCTTCCTCTATCCTCTTCCCCTTCCAGAGAAAGAGAGTTTATCACCCTATGTCCAAGGATTAAGATAATATTCATTTAATACCACTCTATTAAGTGTTTAGTCTTCCAGGTTGTTGCACACAGCGGTGGTTCGTCCGTTTTCACTGTGTAATATGTCATTATGTGAAAAACCATGGACCATGGTTTCAACATCTATAAAATGATTTGATATAAACTTGATGTTCTCTGAGGCCCCTTCCAGATATGAGATTCTAGGACCATCTGAGTTATCTTAACCTGAGAGTTTGCTTGGGGGGGGGGGGGGGGGGGGGGGGGGGGGGGGGGGGGGAGAGTGGGAAGAATAATACAAGGGCCTTCCCCAACATCTCTCTCCTCTCCACAGGGTTTTGAGGGCCCCACCTGCAACCACAAAGCCCCCTCCTGTGGCCACCACCACTGCCACCACGGTGGCCTGTGTCTGCCCTCCCCCAAGCCTGGCTTCCCACCCCGCTGTGCCTGCCTCAATGGCTACGGGGGCCCTGACTGCCTGACCCCACCTGCTCCTCATGGCTGTGGCCCTCCTTCTCCATGCCTACACAATGGCAGTTGCTCAGAGATCCCTGGGCTGGGGTCCCCAGCCTTCCGATGCTCCTGCCCTCCCAGCTCTCCAGGGCCCCGGTGTCAGAGGCCTGGAGCAAAGGGATGTGAGGGCAGAGGTGGAGATGGGGCCTGTGATGCTGGCTGCAGCGGCCCTGGAGGAAATTGGGATGGGGGAGACTGCTCCCTGGGGGTCCCGGACCCCTGGAAGGGCTGCCCTTCCCACTCCCGGTGTTGGCTTCTCTTCCGGGATGGGCAGTGCCACCCACAGTGTGACTCTGCAGAGTGTCTGTTTGATGGCTACGACTGTGAGACTCCTCCAGCCTGCACGTGAGCCTAAAACCCTGACTTCAGGTTGGGGGTGGGGAGGCCTCTAAGTTACAGTGTGACCACAGCCTCAGGCTCCAGGCAGTTGCCACCCTTGATAACCATTGCCAAGTAGGGGTGGAAGACACTAGGCTCCAGCCCAGGGGAATAGGGCAGCATCAATATTTAACATGGGGACCAGGAAGGAGGGCACTGCCTCTGTCTGGGCTCCTAAGAGTTGTGAGAGCTCTGGCCTCAAGCCTCTCTAAGACCTGTTGCCATGGAGTGTCTCCCCTAACAACCAGCACTCCTGAGGGAAAAGGTCTTTGGACTCTCCTTCAGGGAGACAGGAGAGCTTGGGAGGGTAGGGAGAAGGGACAGTCTTAGGAAACAAGGGTGTCATAGACATTAGAGTGTCTCAACTACCTACCACCCAGGGCCTGACTAAGCCCATTGCTCTGGAGCTGTACCCACTTAGCAACCTGTGCCCTAGAGGCAGTGGAATATCAGGCATCTCTCTGGAACGAAGAAGGGGGTCAAGTTTCTTTGGGGATCCTGAGTCCCTCTCTCCTCACCCCCATCCCAGCCACATTCTGCAGTGTTGCAGCCTTTCTCACAGTGCTCATTGTGGAAGTGATCACGGCAGTACTGGTCATAGGCTGGACTGTGGGGTGACTGCAGGCCCAAAGATGGAGATTCGGAATGGGGGCCCTCCCTGGCCCTGCTGGTGGTGCTGAGCCCCCCAGCCCTGGACCAGCAGCTGCTTGCCCTGGCCCGGGTGCTATCCCTGACTCTGAGAGTGGGGCTCTGGGTAAGGAAGGACAGTGATGGCAAGGATATGGTGTACCCCTATCCTGGGACCCAGGCCGAAGAGGAGCTAGGAGGAACCCTGGATCCCTCTCATCAGGAGAGAGCAGCCCCTCAAACACAGCCTGGAGGCAAGGAGACAGACTCTCTCAGCACTGGGTAAGAAGGCCGGGCAGGAGGATGGGGCAGACACTAGTTTTTTAATGGGTGGAGGGAAGGGAGCCAGCAAGCAACACACAGGACTCTAAGGCGCCTCCCCCACAGGTTTGTGGTAGTGATGGGTGTGGATTTGTCCCGCTGTGGCCCTGACCACCCTGCATCCCGCTGTCCCTGGGACCCTGGGCTCCTGCTCCGCTTCCTTGCTGCAATGGCTGCCGTGGGGGCCCTGGAGCACCTACTGCCAGGACCGCTGCTGGCTGCCCATCCTCGTGCTGGCACTGGTAGGTGACCCCCTGTCATTTCCGCTGACTTTGCTCCCAGACCCCCTTTCATGCCAGCAACGAGCAATGGAGGCCAAATGACATGGGATTGCAGGGACCCCAAATGTTCTGTGTGGAGACTTTACCCTCGTGAACCTCTCATTCTCTAATTGGCTCTCCTCATGACCCATTTGCTCTCCAGTCTCCTCCCTTATTTCCCGAAGTACTTTATCCTAACCTTTACCATTGACTTCCCACAAACCTTGGGTTCTGGTCTATCCTGTCTACTAAGTCCAATCATCCCTCTGCCAAACAGCTCACAGTACATGAAAGAACTCCTATAGCACTTATGAGGTGCCAGACCTTGCTCTAAGCGCTTTATAACATTAACTCATTTAATCCTTCCAACAATGCCACGAGGCAGGTACAATTATTGTTCCCACTTTACAGATGGGGAAACTGAAACAAAAAGAAGTTACTGCACTTGCCCGAAGGTCTCACAGTAGTACTCAGCCTCACCAGAAATGGTCTCTTTTTGTGACTGTGTCTCTCCCACCAGCACCACCAACCAACCAGCTTCCCTGGCCTGTGCTGTGCTCACCAGTGGCTGGGGTGCTCCTCCTGGCCCTTGGGGCTCTTCTCGTCCTTCAGCTCATCCGGCGGCGGCGCCGTGAGCATGGGGCCCTCTGGCTGCCCCCTGGGTTCATTCGAAGGCCTCGAACTCAGCCCACTCCCCGCAGACGCCGGCCTCCCCTGGGTGAAGATAGCATTGGCCTCAAGTAAGAGTGAGGATGAACCCAGGCTCTGGGAAAGACTCTTTCTTGTGGAGATTGATGATCAGAAGTTGATGACAGAGGAAGGGGAGGGGGGAAAGAAGGCTGCTGGAAATCCTGGGGACCCTGAAGGTCCCCTACCCACACACCCCCTTCCAGGGCACTGAAGCCTGAGGCAGAAGTTGATGAGGATGGAGTTGTGATGTGCTCAGGCACCAAAGAAGGCGAAGAGGTGGGCCAGGTGAAACCACAGGGACAGAAATGGTCCTGAGGTGATGGTGGAGTTAAAGGGACAAGTCAACTTTCCTTCACTGATCCTTGTTCTGATCCCCAAGGCTGAGGAAGTGGCCTCACCCTCCAAGTGCCAGCTCTGTCCTCTGAGGGGTGACTGTCAGGAGCTTCCCCAGGCAGCCATGCTGACTCCTCCCCAGGAATCTGAGATGGATGTCCCTGACGTGGATACCCGCGGACCTGGTATGTAAGACAACCCAGATCAAGAAAAGGAAAACTCCCTTGGACTCTTCTAGAATCAGAAAGCCTTTTGATATTCGAACTGAAAAAAACTAACCTTAGAGTTAGTGCCTTAGAATTGTGGTTCTCAAAGTGTGGTCCCCAGACAGAAGAATCAGTTTCACCAGGGAAATTGTTAGAAATACAAATTCTCAGGCTCCACTCCAGAGCTATTGACTCAGAAATTCAAGATATTGGGAAATCTGTGTTTTAACCAGCCCTCCAGGTAAGTCTGATCCAGACTCAAGTTTGAGAACCACTGCCCTAGAATGTTAAAGAATTATGCCTACTTGCTCCTTTTACAGATGAGGAAACTGAAGCACAGAGAAAAGTAGAAAAGTCATTTGACTAAAGCCACATAAAATCAAGAGCCAGAGCTGGGCTTCCTGACACTTGAGGCTATGATTCTCCATTAACCTCCAAGTTCTCCTCCTACCCCAGTTATGTCCTTTTGATTGACTTGTCTCCCATCCCTCATGTCTCTCACCCACAGATGGGGTGACAGCCCTGATGTCAGCAGTTTGCTGTGGGGGAGTGGAGTCCAGGACCTTCCAGGGGTCATGGTTGGGAAGCCCTGAACCCTGGGAACCTCTGTTGGGTGGAGGGGCCTGTCCCCAGGCTCACACTGTGGGTACTGGGGAGACACCCCTGCACCTGGCTGCCCGATTCTCCCGGCCAACTGCTGCCCGCCGTCTCCTTGAGGCTGGAGCCAACCCCAACCAGCCAGACCGAGCAGGGCGCACCCCACTTCACACCGCTGTGGCTGCTGACGCTCGGGAGGTTTGCCAGGTCAGTGCACACTGGGATCGCTAAAGGGAACAGGGGGCAAACTCATAAGTAAACCTGGGCAAAAGCATCCCCTAGGGTTTGGCAGAGAGGAAGGTGATATGAGATTGGGGATCTGAAAGGAAAAACAACAGATAACTGAATATGGGTTTGGGGGTGGTTAAGAGTGTGAGGGACCTGAGCTAGCAGTCCAGAACATACCAGGGATCACTGCCCCCCTTTGACCCCCCAGCTCCTGCTCCGCAGCAGACAGACTGCAGTGGATGCACGGACAGAGGACGGGACCACAGCCCTGATGCTGGCCGCTAGGCTGGCGGTGGAGGACCTGGTTGAAGAACTGATTGCAGCCCAAGCAGATGTGGGGGCCAGAGATAAATGGGGTATGAATCCGGAGAGGTTGGAGTTGTGCTATGGAGAAATTGCACAGATGGGGTGTGAGTAAGAGGAAAAAAAAAAAAAAAAAAGTAAGCAGCTGAAGGACCAACTGGAGGCTGGGGTATTCCATCCCACCTAGCTGTCAGGGTGGTAAACCTGCGGTGTGGTGACAGTATAAAACGTTGTCTTCCCCTTTCATCCTGAACAACATACACACACTGCCCTAGTCCACTGGAAAATAGGCTGGGGAAGAAGTGTCTGTGAGAAGGGGGAAGGGTCTCGTGGGGGGAGGTCTCCCGGCCCCACCGTGCCCAGAACAATGCCCCATTGTCCCTCCCGCGCGCCGGTGACGTTACTAGAAGCAAGGCTTCCGGCCAACCGGCGGTCACCCAGGCAACACTTCCGCCTTTGAAGTAACCCAGCCAGCCCGAATAAGTCCTTCCCTCTAAACCAGAATCCGTGGGAAACAGGAACCCAGGCGTCTGGTCCCCAGCCTCTGGGTAACAACCTCCCATGTCGTCCCCTAGGAAAAACCGCGCTGCACTGGGCCGCCGCCGTGAACAACGCCCGGGCCGCCCGCTCCCTTCTCCAGGCCGGAGCCGATAAAGATGCCCAGGACGGCAGGGTTAGACCGAGAGTGGGCTCCCTACAAAAAAAAAAAGGAAAAGAAAGAAAAAGGAAGAGACAGGAAAGAGAGAAAGAAAGAAAGAAAGAAAGAAAGAAAGAAAGAAAGAAAGAAAGAGAAAGAAAAAGAAATTAAGAAAGAAAGAGAAAAAAGAAAACGAGCGTGGGAGAGGCAGAAAAAGCGGGAATGCCACGCAACCTGAATGGGGAGGGGCCAGTCGTCAAGAGAGTGGAGTCCGGAAGGGCCAGCCCTGTGGGCGTGGCCCTCCCTGATCTCGCCCTCTGGCTGTTTCTTCCGGTACAGGAGCAGACGCCGCTGTTCCTGGCGGCCCGAGAAGGGGCGGTGGAAGTAGCTCAACTGCTGCTGGGATTAGGAGCGGCCCGAGGACTGCGGGACCACGCCGGGCTAGCGCCCGGAGACATCGCTCGCCAGCGTAACCACTGGGATCTGCTGACGCTACTGGAGGGGGCGGGGTCACTGGAAGCGCGTCACAAAGCCACGCCCGGCCGCGGGGCGGGAGCCTTCCCGCGCTCGCGTACCGCGTCGGGAAGCTTGCCCCCGCGTCGGGGCGGGGCTCTGTCGCGCAACCGGACGCTGTCAGCTGGGGCTGGTCCGCGTGGGGGCGGAGCATGTCTGCAAACCCAGACTTTGTCATTAGAATGGGCTGCGCGTGGGGGTGGAGCCTATTCGCATTGCCGGAGCCCATCGAAAGGAGCAGGAGGCGGCCTGTCCCCCGGAGGCCGTAGGTTTTCTCCAGGCATGCGCGGGCCTCGGCCCAACCCTGCTGTAGTGCCAGGAAGATCCGGGGCCGCTTCCGGGGGCGGGGGTGGGGCCTCAGCCGACGATTGGCCCTGCGATTGGGTGACCCTGAGAGCCTGCGGCTCCAACACTCCAATCCCGCCTCCTTGCCTTACGCCGTCCCCGGAGCGGGGATCCCCTCAAGTCGCCTGGGATTCTCCAACCCACCAAGTAACACCTTTAAACGCGGGAGGCGAGGGTCAAAAATAGGACGCTACATGACAGGGATTCTAAAAATGAGCACCCATTATAGGACAGCCTGGAAACACTCCAGATTTTAAGATCCTGGATCCCCAAAAGTGAGGAGTCAAGAGTATTGTGTCCCTCCCAAAGTGACTATGCCCACTCCTCCTCGTCTTACACGTGGAGAAGCTGCAGCCCTGAATGAAGAGGGCCCAGCCCTTCTCCCAGAAAATAAGGGTGAGGAGCTACAGAAGGGTGGAGTGGAACCAATTACTACAAACGTAAAGGATGTAAGTTCTTTCCTGTATACGGTATCCAAAGGAAACCTCTGTCATCCACAAATAGCTGACAAATATTTACAGAGTACCTACTATGTGCCAGGCACTGTGTAGGTGCTGAAGTGTGTGAGCCAAGGGCCACTCCAGCTGATGACTCCTTGCACTTTACCCACTTCCCTCCTCAACAAACCATCCCAGGGATGAAGCGTCATTCTTCTCGCCACCACTATCTATTTAAGAACCTCAAATCTGTCATCCCATAATAAAGCTTATTTGAAGTGTTAACCTTTTTTTGGAAGAGTTGAGTGGAATGGGAAAAAATTCCACTCATGGGAATGGCTGCAAAGAGTCTTCAGAATTTTGTGCTCTAAGAACAAAGGCATCCCTTTAGGGGCCACCTGGGTGGTTCAGTTGGTTAAGCGTCTGACTCGATCTCAGGGTCATGAGTTCAGAGCCCTGCGCTGGGTGTGAAGCATACGTAGGGAGGAAAAAAAAAAAAAAAAAAGTCCTCTTTGGATGGAGGCTTTGAGTACAGTTCAAGAGCGAGAATAAGTAGATTTCCGGGATACTATTGTTATTTTAGAGTATCACCTGAAAGTAAGAGTCTCTAGTAGCCCAGGGAGAAACCACACATAACTAGGTATACCCTTTATCCTCTTCAAAGGGCATTTAGTTATGAGCACTTAGGAGATTCCTAAGGCCTCAAGTTAAGGCAGATGGAGAGAGCATCTCAAACATACACCTTTCAGAAACATGGTTACACCTCTTTAATGGTGATGGGCCTGAGACATGGAGGCATGAGGCATTTTGAAAGCTAATAGTAACTACCATTTATTGAGCATTCACTATATGCCAAATTATCGCACTTAATCCTCACATCAATTCTATAAGGTAGGTGCTATTAAAGCTCCATTTTACTCTTTGAGAAACTGAGGCACAGAGATTTTATTTGCCCAAGATTGCAAGGCATTAAGTGGTAGAACTAGATCTCTTGATCACTAGAGTTGACTTCATGCTCCAAGTCACTCAGCTGTAAACTTCATAATATGGCAGGTTGCCATTTAGAGGTCCCAAATATCTCTATCCTGTTCCCACCCTGGTGCCAGCTCGCCTGACCAGTATTGAGACCAAGCCAGGGAGAAGGTCATCTCCCTTTTCCATTTCTATACCCTTCATTCATAACCAGAGGAAAGTTTCCCCTGCCCCTTGTCTCATATTTGGTACATATCTTGTCCCCTGAATAGACTATAAGCACCTAGAGGGCAGGGATAACTATCCAACACATATTTATTGAATACTTACTGTGTGTTAGAGCCACTGCTAGGGGTATATGTACATGTTTGAGGGCCCAACATCCCTGGGTCTGAGTACTTTGCTTCCCATTGGAACCATGCCCCTCCCAGTCCCCATAGTCTGTGGGAAGCTGGGACACAGAAGAGGGACAAAGCCTACATCAGGGTCCTCTTAGGAAGGGGACCTGGGGGAGTGGGCGGGGGGGGGGGTTTCTGAGGAGTAAAACCACTTCCTGTGTAGCTAGTTCCTGTGTTGACAGAAAGAGCTGAAGGGGAGGAGGGGAGTGGAAAGAACAGAGCCTAGGGTTGAGGGACTACTGAAACTCTGGAGATGTGAAGACCAAGAGTCATTCTCTATGATAAACCCCCTCCACTACTGCAGCTGGAGACGCTTTTCCCAGTCTCTGTGCTCCCCTGGGGCAAGAGAGGTCGAGCAAGTAGTTTGGGTGGGAAAAGAGAACTAGAGGAAGTTGACAGGGATGGGCGGGGCCCGTGGGGGGGGCTGACCAGGAACCCAGCTTCCTGCTCAGTACCCAGGCATCCAGCCCCTGGCTCACCCCCACCCCTTCCAGCCCCCACTCCCCTCAGGAACCTAGGGTTCCAGCCCTCCTCCCAAATCCCAGCTGCCCCACATCCTCTTACCTCCCTCTCTCCCAGTGTCAGCCTCCCCAGCCCAGTGCGCAGCTCACCTGGTCACCATTCTCTTCTTCCTGGGGTCTCTCGGCCTCCATCCCCTGGAGGGGAGAAATTGATGGGGGTGGGGTAGCTGGGATTTGGGAGGAGGGAGGTAAGAGGATGTGGGGCAGGGACGCAGTGAAAGGGGACTCCGGGGACTTGGAAGGGCTTGGGCAAACTGAGGCAGGAACAGAGACACAGAAAGAGGAAATGGGCTGTCAGCCTAGCCCCCTGCCCACCACACCCCCACTTGATTGGACCGGATGTCTCCCAGCATCAGGGCCCCCATCAGGATGAGCATGGCTGGCCCCCTGTGAACACCACCACTCGGCCTTGGCGATCTGCTCCTCCGTCCCCTCCTCCTCCAGGGACCCGCCACACAGGTACCCTCACTGGCCCAGGGAGCTCCCTCACCTTGGTGCCCACATCCTTCCTGATCCCATTACCAAGGCCCTCTCCCCACCTCCTCCTGATTCCCCATTGCACCCCCTCAGCTCTCACTCCAAGTCATCTAGCACCACCACCCCTCCTGTCTGCCAACTTCTCTGGGTCTCTGAGCCCTACCCCTCCTCTCCCCAGCCCTGGGGCCCTGCTCGGCCTCCCTGCTCTCCCTGCAGACTGAGCTCCTTCTGGATTTGGTGGCTGAGGCCCAGTCCCGCCGCCTAGAGGAGCAAAGAGCCACCTTCCACATCCCCCAGAACCCCCCAAGCATAGCCCCAGCCCCACTTCGGCCTCTTGAGGACAGAGAACAGCTCTACAGCACTATCCTCAGTCACCAGGTGAGACACCTCCCCAGAAGGCAAGACCCATGCTTTCTGGTTTCTTGGCCCTTGTTCTCTTTTGGGCCCTACCCCTCCTCCCCACCATCTACCCCCTGGCCAGGCCCCGGTCCCTCCATCCCCATCACATGTATCCTACATACCCCCCTCGCCAGCCTTGGCTCCTTGCAAGGCCTGCCCCTCTTAAAATCTCAGCAACACCCTCCCTTCCCTCCACTCCTCTAGTGCCAGCGGATGGAAGCCCAGCGGTCAGAGCCTCCCCTACCCCCAGGGGGACAGGAGCTCCTGGAGTTGCTGCTGAGAGTTCAGGGTGGAGGTCGAATGGAGGAGCAAAGGTCCCGGCCCCCCACACATACCTGCTGAGACGTGAGCCCCTCCACCAGCCCCTCCACACTCCTGGGGCTCAAACCTGGGCAGCATGCCCTCAACCCCTGCTTGGCAGGGGCACCAGAGACTGGAAGACCCAGGAGAAATCTCAATATCCATCATCTTCATCCACCTTCCCGAGGAACAGAGGAGGTGAAAGTCCTGGGAATAGGGTAGGATGGTCATTTAACTCCCTCCCCCAGTACATGGGAGCTTGAAGCAGTGAGAAGATCCCAGCCACTGGGGAACACCCCACCCCCTCCCCTGATCCCAAGGAGTGGCTGGAAGTCTTGGTCCTGAGCTGTGGGGATACCCCCAGTAGTCTAGCCACTAGGCAGGATCTGAGGGCTCAGGCCTCCATCTCCCAAGAGAAGGCAAATCTCCCAAAGTTAGGACCTGAGAGACAGTTCCACCCTCCTTCCCAGTAATAAGAAAGGGAGAGAGGGCATTGAAAAAGGTAAGACCATTCGCCCACCCCACCACCAGCACTGCCACCCCAGGACTGAGGGGCCTACAGGCTGTGAATGGACACTTAGCACTGCCCACCCTCCCTCCCCACTGCTGCTCCGAGTCCGATGTTTTGGTTGTATGAATAAATGTAATTCTCCTCTGGACTGACGAAGACTGGTGTTTGGGGCTGCGGGTGGGGGGGGTGGGGGGGGCGAGGGGGGGATAGGAAGGTGAGGCCAAGAGGCCGCCTCTTTCCCTACTTTGGCGAGAGGCCAGCTCCCCTCCCTGGCTGGTTAATTACTGGCTTATTAAGCAGCGGTTGGAGACCTCCCTAATTATACCCCCCCAGCCCCCCCCTCCTGGTTTTAATTAAGTAGAACAGGGAGGGGAGTCATTAGGAGAAGAAATATAAACTGAGCTGTCTGTGAACCCAGGGATTCTAGGGGCCGGAGTCCACAACACCTAGATTCTCTAATTCAGAACCCAAGTTGCGGCCCCTGAGCCCCAATACGCCTCCCCCCCCCC
>NW_026057580.1:10137077-10211329 GCF_023721935.1 Panthera uncia
CTCTCTCTCTCTCTCTCTCACACACACCCCCGCTTGGGCCTCCTCTCTCTCTCCGGCTCCATTTTCTCCGCCGCCGGGGGCCGGGGTCTCCTGTGGGGGGCCCAGCCGGTACCCCAGGTCTCCCTTCAGGGCCGGGGTGAACCTCCGGGAGAGCCGGGAGGGGGGAGACGGGAGGGGGTTGGGGCGGAGGGAGCAGCGGCCCCACTGAGTTTGTGGGGGGGGGGAAGTAACCAGGCGGGGGGAGGGGCGGAGCAGGGAGGGGGCCTCAGGGCCCCCCCCCCAACTATGGACGAGCGGCTGCTGGGGCCGCCCCCTCCAGGTGGGGGCCGGGGGGGGCCTGGGATTGGTGGGTGGGGAGCCTGGGGGCCCTGGCGAGCCTCCCGGTGGCGGAGACCCCGGTGGGGGTAGCGGGGGGGGTCCCGGGAGGCCGAGGGAAGCAAGACATCGGGGACATTCTGCAGCAGATAATGACCATCACCGACCAGAGCCTGGACGAGGCCCAGGCCAAGTGAGTGCCCCCACCCCGGGACCCCACACAGACCCAGCAGAAACCCCATTCACAAGCTCTGAATCTTCTGGGAGTCGCCCCCACCCCCTACTCCAGGATCGGCTCCAGGATCCTAAAGCTCTCTTCTCTCCTTACTCCTGGGAGCTCCAAGATAAGCCCTCCTTCACGAACCTCCCCTCACCCCCAGGCCCTGAAACCTTCAAAGAGGGGAACCCAGGGTGGCCTCACCCCCCCCCCCAAACTCCCCACTGACTGCCATACTCCCTCGAACATGTTCCATCTCCAGAGCCCTGTTCTGGCCCTCAGACTAAAAAACTGCTATGCTGTCTTAACTCTCCTCCCAGCCCACCCCCATACTCTCCAGGCCTGGGGACCTCCACAGCCCTTCCCAAAGCTCCTACCGCTCCTCTCCACCATGGCCCAGCCTTCAAGGGTCCTCCCCCACCCTTGGCCCCTGTTCAGCAGGACACTAGGAGCATCAGAGCCTCCTGCCTTGTTCAGTCCCAGGACCCTCCACACACATCTATATTCAACTACTCCAACCCCTCTCTGGCACCTCAAACTCTGACTCTTCTTGCAGTCTGCGTCTCTTTTCCTCTGCAGTCTACCTAGTCACCCTCATGTCAGCAGTCACCCCCAAACTCTCCTTCTCTACCCCTGTAGACCCATTTCCCACAGCCCCCGTACATGCCCACAGTGCTTTTATCTTGCTACCTGCATCTTCCATCTTCCTTAAGCCAAGCAGCTTCTCCACATTTCCACACTCAGGGAGCTGATCTCTTCCCAAGAACCCCCCAACTCCATTCTGCCCCCACCCCCATTTTGTACCTCCCTGCTGGTTCAGAGGCGCCCCTCTCACCCTCATGGTCTCCCTCACTCGATCCCTCCTCTGTTTCTATAGCTCCTCAACTCTTCTCTCCCCTTCCTCCCAAGGAAACACGCCCTCAACTGCCACCGCATGAAGCCTGCTCTCTTTAGTGTCCTGTGTGAAATCAAGGAGAAAACCGGTATGTGGGACCCCCTCTGATTTCTCCCTTCTGGGGACAGAATCCTGTTCTTTATAGGACTCAGGCTCAGAGTTTGATACCCTGGGGCCCTGAGAACAGTAGGGGTTAGGGAAGTTGTTAAGGGGAACTAGGGAGGGAACCAAAACCTGGAAACTTGGGTCTCCAGGAAGACACTAGGAGGGCTGAGAGCTGGCTGTGGGTTCCCTGGGTCCCTAAGTTCATTGGCCTGTATGCTAGGCCTTAGCATTCGAAGCTCCCAAGAGGAGGAGCCGGTGGACCCACAGCTGATGCGCCTGGACAACATGCTTCTGGCAGAGGGTGTGGCTGGGCCTGAGAAAGGAGGGGGCTCAGCAGCAGCAGCTGCGGCTGCAGCAGCCTCCGGGGGCGGCGTGTCCCCTGACAACTCCATCGAACACTCGGACTATCGCAGCAAACTTGCTCAGATCCGCCACATCTACCACTCGGAGCTGGAGAAATATGAGCAGGTGAGGAGACAAGGCTGGAGTGGGTGAAAGGAGAGGCTCCTGAGGGGAATCCCAGGGCCAAAGGGCCCCTCCTCACAACCCACTGGCTCCCACTATAGGCGTGTAACGAGTTCACAACCCACGTCATGAACCTGCTGAGGGAACAGAGCCGCACACGGCCTGTGGCACCCAAGGAGATGGAGCGCATGGTGAGCATCATCCATCGGAAGTTCAGCGCCATCCAGATGCAGCTCAAGCAGAGCACCTGTGAGGCTGTCATGATCCTGCGTTCCCGCTTCTTGGATGCCAGGTGGGGCTCAGAGGCCCAGGCCAGCCCCCAACCCTGGGCTCCTTCCCATTCTTCTCCAAGCCCCTGGGCCACCGTGCAACACAACATGGTACCCTATAGCAGTGGCATTCTCCAGAGTTAGGCAAGATGGAGGCCTTGCCCAAACAGCCGGCCTCCTCACCACCTTTCTCCCTCTTCTGTAGACGAAAACGCCGCAACTTCAGCAAACAGGCCACTGAGGTCCTCAATGAGTATTTCTACTCGCATCTGAGTAACCCATATCCTAGTGAGGAGGCTAAGGAGGAGCTTGCCAAGAAGTGCGGAATCACTGTCTCTCAGGTATTAGGGAGGCTTGGGGAGGAGTTTTCAGGTCAAAAGCTCTCTGATTCTACTGACTGAGGGACTTAACATAAAGTTCTCTACCTGACTCTGCTTTCTGCTCAACACCCCACAGGTCTCCAACTGGTTTGGCAACAAGCGGATTCGGTATAAGAAAAATATTGGAAAGTTCCAAGAGGAAGCAAACATCTATGCTGTCAAGACCGCCGTGTCAGTCACCCAGGGGGGCCACAGCCGCACCAGCTCCCCGACACCCCCTTCGTCTGCAGGTGGACCCCACTGCCATCCTGGCTGGCTGTCTTGCACGCTTCCTGCTTTTGTTCCCACTTCCTATCTAGGCAGGATCACAGCTGAGAGGGGGCCTTTGGGGGTGAGAAGGACCTAGCTGAGATGGGATGGAGATGTCAGGGGACAGAGGCCACTCCAGTGAAGTTACTTCTATCTTCCAGCAAGTGGCCAGGGACGGAGTGGGGAGGCTCAGAAACTGCCTGCTCCTTCTGAGTGTTGCAGTGTTGTCTTACAGATAATTTGCATATAGTGGTGCACCCCCAGAACTAGTTCATAGGGCTTTTCGGAAACCAGAGCTGTGGTGAGAATCCTGTCTGCCATCAAAGGCTGTGTTATACTCTTCTCTAATCCCTTCTCTACTCCCCCCCCCCCCCCCCCACCAAGGCTCTGGCGGCTCTTTCAATCTCTCAGGATCCGGAGACATGTTTCTGGGGATGCCCGGGCTCAACGGAGATTCCTACTCTGCTTCCCAGGTCAGGTGGCCCATCTCCCCTTGCGTAGGGCTTTCCCAAACTCGGTTTCCCTCTCTTCAAGGTATAAGACTCGTCACTGTGTCATACCCTTCTTTGCTGCCTGCAGGTGGAATCACTCCGACACTCAATGGGGCCAGGGGGCTACGGGGATAACCTTGGGGGAGGCCAGATGTACAGCCCTCGGGAAATGAGGGTGAGTGGATACATGAAGCTCTCTTTGTCCAACTTTCACCAGGACAAGAGGGCCTTTTCGCTGGCAGTGTTATCCCCACACTAGACTTCCCAGAGCCCTGCCCCAACCGTCTCTCTCTTTTTCCAGGCAAACGGTGGCTGGCAGGAGGCTGTAACCCCATCCTCAGTGACGTCCCCGACAGAGGGACCAGGGAGCGTTCACTCTGACACTTCCAACTGATCTTGCCCCTCAGGGCCACAGGGGTGGGGGCTCACAAGGCGACTCTTGAAGAGGACACAGGCATCCAGAGGACAAACCCCAGACACAGGAGAAGCACAAGACAGAGAAGGGCAAATGGGGTCATCCCTTCCCCAACCAGACTCTCTCAGTGCTGGGGGTGCTGACTACGTGGCAGGGAGAATGGGCTCCCCTAAGGGGAGAGTGGGGTCTGTCTCCCTCTTTTTAACTTTTTTTTCAGTCTTTCTCTTCCTTTCTGTCACAAAACCCAGAATCCTATTGTTCAGATCCCTTTCCCTCTGCTGTCTTTCCATCCCCCTCCACCCCGTACTATATTCCATTTCTCTTTTCTCTGGGCTCCCCCACCCCACTTATCTGCTCTGGGATCTGTGGAGAAGCCAGCCCTGCCCAACCAGAGATGCCAAAACTGGGGACACACCTTCTGGACAGAGGACATGGGCCATGAACCCTGTGCCTCCCCACCCCCTGCCCCTCCAGATGGCTTTATTACCTCATACGCAGCTCATCTTAAACCAATAGAATCGCTCGGTGGACTAGAGTGTCTGACTCAGATATCTACCTCGGAGGGAGTTTCTGCTACTTTAGGGAATTGTTGACTGGGCTTTGGGGTTGAATTTTTGTTGTTGTTTTGTTTTGTTTTGTTTTGTTTTGTTAAGGAAAGAAACAAAACCCTGGGATCCATCTGTATTTTGAAAAATTTTTGTTGCTGTTATTGGTTCTTAATTTTTAGTTTGGGGAAGTAGATGTTTTTATAAATATATTGACTTTTTTTTTTTTTTTAATTTCTTGCTTTCCCATGTTAGGGGTGATAGCCAAAGGGGTCATGATAAGAGAAAGGGGAACAAACAGAACTTGCAAAGAGGCCCAGCTGGCTCCAGTCCTGTCCACCAGAAAGTACATTTAGCAGGGCACCAAGCCTGCACCCCTAAAATCACTTAGTTGGATGTTCTTTGCTTATGCAGGCAGCTCTTTGCTGCATTTGCTGTGGAGATAGGGGCTTGCTCTGCTGACCTGTCCCCACCCCCCACTTCCCTCAATCCTTGGGCAGGGCTGGACTCGGTAACTTTGAGGAAATGCCACCTTTCCCTGTGAGTGACACGTCTTTAAATCTTTTTTTTTTTTTAACTACTATTTGCAGATTGGAGGGGAAAGAATGGGGAGGGGCTTATTGCCAAATATGTTAATGTGGGTTGGGTGCTTGTGTTATGTTATCTCCCTCCATTTCCCCAGAAATGAGGCATCTTTTATTCTCAGTTCAAAATCAGGAGGGTGGGGAGAGAGAGGAGGGAGGTTGCAAAAAGCCAGGTATGTGGGAAAGTAAAATCACCAATGTCCCATCCTTGGCCAGAACTCTTACCATCTGAACCCCTCAAACATCCTCAGGATTTTACGAGACTGTCCTAGTGGGGAACCTCTTCTGTCAAAGATCCAGGCAGGACTGAAGGGGAGCAGGTTAGATGTGTGATGGGTGGTGGGTGGGAGGCACGGGCTGGGGGCAGTTCTCTCCTCACTTGTAAACTTGTAGTTTCACAGGAAAAAAGAAAACACATACACACATACACACACACACACACACACACACACACACACACACACACACACACACAGTTTTAAATAAAGAATTTTCTTTTTTCCCTGGGTTTAGTTGAGAATTATTTTCAAAAACATGAAAAACCCCAGAAAAAAAAAATCTTTTTCTCATAAAGCCCCAAACAGGTGTTTTTCCCAAGTTCCCCCAGCCTTGCCCTCACCACCCAGGCCCCATGGTTCACCCTCACCCCCTCCTCAAGGGAAAAAGCCTGGCCTGAACCCTGTTGCCTAGCAACCTTGCCTAAGCCATATGGGGCTCCCATTGTCTTACCAGGCAAGCCCTCAGTGGTCTCCAGTTGTCTACCAGGCAAGCCCTCCGTGGACTGATGGGATGGGTTGGGGGTCCTGAGTGAGAAGAGACCCTAGGAGGTACACTCCCCACCCCCATGGATATGGCTGGGCCCAGACTGGCAGTGCCTAAGGGTGGGGTGATAACTTTCTCCTAGTATCTGAAGTACTCTTGTCCAAGAAGCATGAATTCCTAGCATTCCCTGTGACGGGACAGGACGGGAAGATGGGGGTAGGGGAGAAGGTGCAAGCCCCACCTAGGGCGGTGGCCACAGCAGTGAGGGGCAGACAGAGCAAGGAGCCTGGGAAGGAAGCAGGATGGCAGCAGGGGCAGCGGCTGGAGCCTGGGTGCTGGTCTTCAGTCTGTGGGGTGAGCCACTCCCCTCACACCAATCCTCCCTGCAGAAAGCACTCTGTCCTCCCCAAATCTGCCCAGAACTTTCCTGGAACCTGGGCACTGCTCTTCAAGCTCCCTCACCCACCTTGTCTTAGTTTTATTAGCCCCCATTTCCCTCCTACCCTTCCACCATTGTACTGTCTCCCAGGGGCAGTAGTAGGCGACCGAAACGTCACAGCCCGGATTGGGAAGCCACTGGTGCTGAACTGTAGGGGGGCCCCCAAGAAACCACCCCAGCAGTTGGAATGGAAACTGGTAAGCAGGGCTCCTGTCACAGCTTCCCCACTTCCAGAGAGACCAGCGATGATTTGTATCCCCACCTCCCTGCCTCAGGAGTCCTTTCCCAAAGGACCTGCCCTGCTCAGGCCCCTCTCCTCTGTCCCCAGAACACAGGCCGAACAGAAGCTTGGAAGGTCCTGTCTCCCCAGGGAGGTCCCTGGGATAGTGTAGCTCGAGTGCTCCCCAATGGCTCCCTCCTCCTGCCGGCAGTAGGGATCCAGGATGAGGGGACTTTCCGGTGCCAGGCAAAAAGCAGGAATGGAAAGGAGACGAGGTCAACCTACCAAGTCCGAGTCTACCGTAAGAGTTCAGGGCCTTCTCCATGGCCCACCTTTCATCTAAGGAAAAGTCTTCAACCCCAGCCCTCGACTCCTTGGCCCTGGTGTGTGAGAACCTGTGACTTCAGATGCCCCAGTTCCCACACCTGGGTTGTGAGAGTCTTCAGAGCTGCAGCCTCTGATTGAAATTTTCCCTCCTTCAGAGATTCCTGGGAAGCCAGAAATTGTGGATCCTGCCTCTGAACTCATGGCTGGTGTCCCCAATAAGGTAGTGGAAGAAAAGGGGAGAAGTAGAAAGCAGTTCTGAGAAGAGGAAGGGGGTGTAAGCCGTGTCCGTGTAGGTGTATGCGTTTGTGTGCACGTGTGTGTGTAGTCTCTTATTTTCTTTTTTTTTCAACGTTTATTTATTTATTTATTTATTTATTTATTTTTTTTTTTTGGGACAGAGAGAGACAGAGCATGAACGGGGGAGGGACAGAGAGAGAGGGAGACACAGAATCGGAAACAGGCTCCAGGCTCCGAGCCATCAGCCCAGAGCCCGACGCGGGGCTCGAACTCACGGACCGTGAGATCGTGACCTGGCTGAAGTCGGATGCTTAACCGACTGCGCCACCCAGGTGCCCCTAGTCTCTTATTTTCAAAGATGATGGTTACTCTTTCCCCAGGTGGGGACATGTTTGTCCAAGGGGGGCTACCCTGCCGGAACTCTTAACTGGCACTTGGATGGGAAACCCCTCATACCTGATGGCAAAGGTAAGTCCCAAAGTTCCTGCTGGCTTCTGCTGCCTTCTTTCTGACCCCTCCCATATCCACCCTGGGAGGTCTCATACCTGATGGCAAAGGTAAGTCCCAAAGTTCCTGCTGGCTACCTGCTGCCTTCTTTCTGACCCCTCCCATATCCACCCTGGGAGGTCTTGCCTTGTCCTTCCTTCTCCTCCCCGCCATAGGAGTGTCCGTGCAGGAAGAGACCAGGAGACACCCTGAAACAGGGCTTTTCACACTCCAGTCAGAACTGATGGTGACCCCAGCCCGGGGAGGAGCTCCCCATCCCACTTTCTCCTGTAGCTTCAGTCCTGGCCTTCCCCGGCGCCAAGCCCTACACACGACCCCCATCCAGCTCAGCGTCTGGGGTGAGTGGAGGTGGGGAGGGCCTGAAAGTTTGGCCCTCAAGGAGGGAAAAGTGAAGCCCATGGCCACAGGGACCACACATAGGTATAACTCTCAACCTCATGCCCCCACCCCCAGAGCCTGTGCCTCTGGAGGTCCAATTGGTGGTAGAGCCAGAAGGTGGAACAGTAGCTCCTGGTGGTACCGTGACCCTGACCTGTGAAACCCCTGCCCAGTCCTCCCTTCAAATCCACTGGATCAAGGACGTGAGTGACCTGGAGAGGGGGCTGGGAAGTAGACAGACACATCACTGGCAACTAGGACAGGAGGCTCATAGAGAGGCAGGCAAGGACCTGGGGAAGACGACAGAATATCAGAAGATATGGAGACAAAGATAGGAGTATGGGACGTGTGGAAACATATTACACGTTGTAATAGTCTCCTATCCCCCTTCTCCCCACAGGGCGTGCCCCTGCCCCTTACCCCCAACCCTGTGCTGCTCCTCTCTGAGGTAAGACCTCAGGACCAGGGAACCTACAGCTGTGTAGCCACCCATCCCAGCCATGGGCCCCAGGAAAGCCGTGCTGTCAGTGTCCACATCATCGGTGAGGAGACCTCTCTCCAAATCCCAGGAACCCTGGGGCTGGGCTAAGGGATGGTGCAGACTCGAATTCCCTACTCCATCCTGGCACTGTCCCCTCCATGTACCCACACCCAGGCCTCCTCTGCCCCACCCAAGCCATACCAAGACAGCCTGTCCCCTCTCTCCTCTGAACTGAAGAAAGGGAAAGACTCCACTGGGGCTCCCACTAAATAGCCTACTTTCTCTCACATTGAGACCTTCCCTTCTAACTTGCTCTGACTTTGTCTTTCAGAAACAGAGGAGGGGCCAACTGCAGGTGAGGCGTTCCCAACGGCCAAAGTGACTGGGGGATGGTCTGGGGGATGGTTGACCAGAAAGGAATGGTGAGTGGGAGGGGCCAGGCCCTCACTTCTCTGCATCTCTCTACAGGTTCTTTGGAAGGGCAGGGGCTGGGAACTGTAGCCCTAGCCCTGGGGATCCTGGGAGGCCTGGGGATGGCTGCCCTGCTCATTGGGGCCGTCATATGGCAAAGACAGCGACGCCAAGGAGAGGAGAGGTAAGTGGAGAAAGCCAGAGACCTCAGACTTGAGACTTCCAGGCAGCAAGAAGGGAGGTAAGGGGGAGCAATGATGGAGTGCCGGGAACCATGTGCAGTATTCTCCCCCATCTTCCTCCTCAGGAAGGCCCCAGAAAACCAGGAGGAGGAGGAGGAGGAGCGCGAAGAGCTGAATCAGTCAGAGGAGCCTGAGGCAGCTGAGGGCAGTGCAGCAGGGCCTTGAGGGATGCACAGCCAGACTCCATCCATCACCTCCATTTTCTTTCCCCTCACCCCTGCTCTGTTCTGGCCCCACACTAGTTCTTTCCTGTGTAACTGTACCCACCTCACCAAACGTGCTTCCACAACCAGAGCCTCCCAACAGTGAGAAGTAAACACCTTGCCCTATTTGCTCATGTATGTGTGTGTGTATGTGTATGTGTAAGATGCCCTCACCCCTGAACCCTTGAAAGCCTTGAAGGAGAGAGGCTCACCCTCATGCTTCCCCACACCACGCAGATATTTACTCAAGTTAGAGAGAAGCTGCTCCTGTTCTGGAAGGAAGGAGGTAAGGACAAAGGTGGGCAGAGCTTCCATCAATACATCTCACCTTGTTTATTCAATTTATAATAAAGGAGGTAGTGAGGGGAAGGAAGCACTTAAGTCAGAACCCATAATAGACACTGGGGAGAGAAAAATTAAGTTAAATCAACAAGGGGAAAGTAGGGGAGAATCAGAGGGAGACTTGCCCATCTTTCAACACCAAATCAAGAAAGGATCAGTAGAGAGAAGAAACAGACATTCTCTTCTGTCTGTCCTCCCATCCCAGAGCTGGGAGTTATGATGCTACTCAGTGAGTTCAAAGCAGAAGGTTCTTCCATATTCTGTCACTCCTCCTCCCCGCACCCTCCTAGAAAGTGGCCAGGGTTGGCCTCAGCCAGTACAAATGGAGTGGCTGGGGAGGAGGGGCCAGGAGTCAGGAAGGGTCAGCAAGGACCCCCAATACTGATTCTCCTCTGGCCGGAGGTGGGTAGGAAGGAGACAAAGCTCAAATACTGAGCAGCCAGAAAAAGAAGAAGATGGCGAGAAACAGGAACAGGGAGTCCTGCCAGCTGGAGGCCGAGTGACCCTGTCCCAGATCCACACCTGTAGGAGAGAGGAAAGCTGTGGAAGAAGCATCCACTCCTACATTGGGAAGGGGACTGAGGGGGTTCAGAGGGCTCCCTGCTAGGAGCTGAGGGAAGGCTCTTACCTGTACCCCGACGCAATGGGTCATGGGTGTTGAAGACGGTGGTGAAAAAGCCAAAGGGAAAAGCACCAACACCAAATGAGAAGTGAAAGCCCCCGGTATCACCAAATGACTGGAATCCCTAGGAAGGTGGAGAAAGTCAGAGGGGAACAGGGCAGGTCTTTGCAAGGAAAAAACACAATCAGACAAGACTCACCCCTCTGCTCTCTGGAGCTGGTCGCTGGCCCTGGGGGCGGGGTGGAGTTTTCAATCTGAGGAATAGGAGAGAGACTAGCAAGAAGTGTTCTCTCCCCTTCTACACCCCACTGCCAGGGCAGAAGCCTTCCATCTTCCCTCAGCACCAGCCCCTCTCTCTCACCTGGGGTCCTGGGGCTTCTGGCTCCCTCGACCATAAAGAGGGACAACCTTTTCTCTGCTGATCCCAGCTTTACACACTGGGCATTCTTGCCGCTCTGGCCGTGTCTCCAGCCACTGGGGGAGAAAATGAAGTGGTTTCCAGTACACAGCAGGGTCTTTGAACTCCTCAGACCTCCCCATTTCCCTCTTCATCTCCTCTGAGTACGCACCTGATGAAGACAGGGCCAACTGGATGGGGGCGAAAAAAAGAAGGTCAAACCAGCTACAGAAAAGAGACACGGACCCAACCTCATAGAGTCCCATCTCACCCCCTCTCCCAGGTACTACCTGCTTCTTTTCCCATTTTCTGCAACCTCTACCATGCCAATCTGGCCTTCCTTCTTCTCTGATCTTACAACATCTAAAGCTATATCCATCCTCAACATGGTCAACCTTTTCCTCTCCCCAAACACACAAAGACACACACAAAGACACACACACACACACACACACACCCATCTCTTCCCTTCTCTGCCTTTCGACTTAGTTTCCAGTTCTTTTCAACCACAGCTTTCCAGATCTCCTCTTTCAGTCCCAGCCCTGTCCTTGGCCTTATCACTCCCAAACCAGACCCTCTTTTACTAGCACCTTCTCCCACTACTCCTTTTCCTCTCTTCTAGGCTCAATAAAGTCCCTATTTCCACAAACCTTTAACTTCTCAGGGTTGCTCCTTCAGTGCCCTTCTCCTCAGGTTGTCATACTACTGCTTACCGATATCTCATCTGAATGGGATTCCACATCCCTAGGTCTCAACCTACTCAAGCAACGTGTGCCACCCCTAACCTTTGAGTCTAACCTGTACAGCTAAGACCCTCACTTTCCGGGGTAAGGTAGCTCGGGTCTCGCCTGTACAGATGTGCTGTTCCCGCCCTACCCCCGGTCCGGCCCCACTTCTTAACACACCATACCTCTCACCTCCTAGTTCCAATGACTCTCCGTTCTATGGGTCTCCTCTGTACAGACGTGACTCTCTTGCCCACACATACTCAAAGAGACATTAAGTCCCCTTCTCGGGCCTCACCTACGGGGACGTGACCTCCATTATCTTGTACGATTGTATGCCACCCCGCCCCCAGCCTCCCTAGTATGGAGGTGAGCCCCACTTTTCTCCCACTCCCGGATTCTCACCAATACAGGTGGCCACACACACTGACCACAGCTTCGCGAGCAGTCTCCAGACATATATTACATTCGAAGGTCGCGCCCGCCCCGCCCCGCTCGCGGTTTGGCCCTTCGGGGCCCCCGTCCTCCTCCTCCGCTGCCGCCATGGACTGTTCTGTTTCGCCTTCACGTACCCTTAATCCCCTCAAAAACACACATACACACGCCCCAACAAGAAACCGCCTCCGGCCCACGATCTTTGGGAGGGCTTCAAAGTTTTCTAGGCACTATTGGCCTGAGTGCCCGCCAATCACACAATTCAAAAGAAAGGATTGGTCCAAAGGGTAGGGGTGAGGTTTGCGCAGTCCCGCCCTTGCACAATGCTTATTGGCTGATACAGTCTCAGTCAGTATGCAATGCGACGGGATTGGTAACAACTCGATACGTCCGGTCTCCCGACCCGGGGGAGCTTTATTCGTCTGAGTAACTGCCAATCATAACCAAAGGCCATAAGCAATTGGTTCGGGACTACACAGGCCTCGCCTACTACAAGTCCCCTTTCTTTCCTTCACTTCCCCTTTCAGAGAATGTCCGGATTCCTATTGGGTTTTGGAGCTTAGGGCTCCAAAGCCTTTGATTGGCTGGAACTCGATAGAAAATGGTGGTTAAGGAAAGTGCGCATGAGCTGCAGGCGGCGGGAAGAGGTGGGCCAATCCTGTGAAGGTTAAGCCTTCTCTGGTCCCACCCCTTCACCTCTATCTTGTCGCCATGGTGACTGCTCTACGATTGGCGGGGTTTGAGGTTCAAAGACTTTGGCTCGGCCTCATCCGGGGCCTCCGGCTGTGGTCTCTCCAGGCTGATTGGGCCGTTTCTTTCACCTCTGATTGGCCGAGATCGGAAAAGACGGCGAAGAGCTCGGCAAGAGAGCAAGTACTAGGGTCTCAGGGTTCAAAATGGCTCCGGCCTCCTTCGGTGACGTAGAGAGCAGAACTTGGCTTCGCCCCTCCCTTTTAGTGAAGAAGGGAGCAGAACTGGGATCAGCTCGACGTTTGGATTGTGCGAACACATATCTGCGGAGCTGGTGTTAACCCATCTCCCTCGGCTGGAGGACTCAGCCCGCTCCTCCTTAGGTGATTTGCAGAACAGAACTAAAGGCCCACACCTTTTTAATGTGACACAGTATGACAGAGTTAACCTCGACTCCGTTTTAAACCTTAAAAGCAGGTTTTAAACCCTCTTTGTGAGTGGGTACCGAGGGGGCAAGGCACGCCCCTTTTCGGGCGACCCGAGGCGGAATGAGGTTAGGCCCGCCCCTTCCGTCCTATAATGTATCCCGCAGAACTGGGGTCTTCCCCCAGGGTTGGACCCCTGGGACTTGGGCAAGGTGCTTCAGAGCTTGGGCATATTGTACGAGTTTGGGTCTTTTCTACAGTCAGTGACCCTCACTGTGGCCCAAGGAGCAGAACTAGGTAACAGCCTTCCCACTCCCAGTGTTCTTTGCATCGTCTACCTCAGGGAGAGTAAATTCAAGCAGGGCGAAGGTGTGTCTGGCAGCGGGGACAGACACAGGCTGAGGGCAGTACAGCAACACCCAGATAAAAGGTCCCACGTGACTCAAGTGAGGCATGGTGAGAAGTTGGGAGTTCCCTAGAGGAGGGCGGGGGAGGTTAAAGTACCGGAGGCCTGTCAAGGTTCAGGAAAAAAGTTACTGAGAGGTGGAAACAAAGAGAGGAGTGATGGATGATCCTGGTAAAGGAATGTGGAAGTATGGGAAAGAGGAGATCGAGGGCTGGAGAGGGAACAGATACATGGCTACAAAATTAAGGAGGCATGCTCATCCCAGAGTAATCTAGCATTCTCATTTTTTTTAAAAAAGCAACCCTAATGCCCAGCTTTCATTGGAAGAAAAGATGCACCCAGACTCTGTGTTGGGGAGGGAGGCTGTCTCACACCGCCTCAGTGACTAGGGAGACTGATAGGAACTAGAAAAGAAAAAGTACTGAGGTTAAATAAAGAGCATGGGAGGACAGGGGCAGGGAGAGGGCCTGAAAGTAAGTATCCCTTCTCTTTAAAGACCAGAGAGGCGTCTGGAAGAGGGAGCCGGGATGCTGGGAGCTAATGCGGGAAGGGGTGGGGAGAGCAAAGGTCAAAGAGAACCGGTAGAGAGCTGGAGGGCCAGGTGAGGTGAGATGGGGCCCTTGAGAGAAGACAGGTGAAGAACTCAGTGCTTGGCATTTAGTAGGTGCTTGAAACTACCTGGAAATGAACGGGGGACAGGAAAGAGGTTTTTGGAGAAGAGTTGGAGGGAATAAACAGCGGATAAGGGAGTTAAGGAGAAAGGAAGAAACCCAGTGAAATTTCCAGGAAGAGGAGACCTGATGAAGAAGGAATGGGCAAAGGAAGGAATACAGCACCAAGGGACACACAAGCCGTGTGTGCTGAAAGGGAATTGGAGGAAAAAAGGATGCAGCTGGAGCCAGAGAAGGCCAGAGGCGGAGGCAGAGCCCAGCGGAGCGCTCGCGGGGCGGAGCTACCGAGAGCCCACTGGTCGATGCGGCGAAAAGATGCGTGGGTCCCTGGGAGTCGATTGGCAAAACAGGCCGCCCATCACCGCCCTCTACTTCCTGGCCAGCCCCGGAAACCGGCAGGCGTTGGGGAGGGGTAGGGGGGGGATAGCGGCAACAGCAGCCCCAGCCCTCAGAGAGACAGCAGGAAGGGAGGGAGGGAGGGAGGGAGCTGGGGGGACAACCCCCCCACCATTCCTACCGCAATGGGCCCAGCCTCACACTCTCACCTCCCCTCCATCGGCCGGGGCTAGGACACCCCCAAATCCTGTCGCCCCCTTGGCACCGACACCCCGACCGAGGCAGAGACAGCCACCCGCCACCACCGCTGCCGCAGCCTGGCTGGGGAGGGGGCCAGCCCCCCGGGCCCCCCACCCCACTGAGGTGGGGGCGGGAATGGGATGGGAGGAGGCGGGAGGAGGGTGCCGAGAGGGACTTGGAGGAGGGGATGGGGGAGAGATTGGGTCTGGGAGGCGGACTGGGGAGAGGGTTGCTGGGGAAAGGAGAAGGGGCCCTGAGAGGGAGGAAGGATGGAAGAGACACGGCGGAGACCCTGCGAATTTGGGATGGGGGTGTGGACAGGGCCCTGAAGAGGGAATTCCCGACACCTTCCCCAATTCCTTTTCCTGCCCTTTGGCCCCACATGACTCTTGGGGGGTTGTGGCCGGGAGAAGGCGGTTTATTGCCCTCCTTCCCCCAGCAGAATTTGCTTCCTAGGAATGCCCTCAGACACCTCTGTTTCCATCTAGGCACAGGACCTTTCTCAGTGGCCATCCACACGGGGCTAGATCCTTACTGACACACAGATGCTTTGTGGGGGGCCATGTTTTCTACACTGAATCTGTGTGCCTTTGACATGTTTAATGGCTTATGTGCGGCTAGCTTCTCCCTATGCTATCCATGGACTGTGGAGAGATGATGTGTTATTTTCCATCAGAATTGCCCATTCTCATATCTTATGTCCATATCTCATGTCCAGTCTTGACATTGTTCAAATGTGTGAGTTTTTATATATTGCATCTATTATGTGGTTTCATGTTTCTTGCACATTTTATGCTTTTGCGTGTTTACTTTTTGCGTGTAAAGGTTATACCTTCCTTGTTTTGGTTTGTATGTTATGTCCGTGATCTTGTCGAATGCAAGTCTTCATGTGTGGTATCCTGTGGTTTAGTTCACTAGTGCACACTCATGATGTGATCGGATTGGCCTGTTTGCTGCATGTTTTCCCAGTCACGGTTTACACCGCACATACGCATGCTCCTTCGCATGATATGCTGATGTGACATGACCGCAGCATGTGTGCTTCTGGTTACACATTCTATTTATTTAATAATTTTATTGACAGTATATTTTGTGAGTCATATGCCCATTAACCCATATGGCACTTCACAGTGCTTATAAATCTTTCGACATTTCTGCTCCGAAGAGGGTCACTTAATGTCACGTACTAGAGAGAAAGGTAACTGGGCCTCCATGTCCCCAGAGAACCATTCCCATATGCCTTACCTTGCTGACCTTCCTGGTCTATGTCTTTTCACATACATTATCTCTCTCGTGGCTGTGTACAGTCTGTGTTCATGGAGCTCAGTGCATGCCTCAGGTCAACCCTGCTGTGCACATTATCTGTCCCTCACTCTTTTTGCACTGTTGGCATGTATTTGATGACAGCAGCATCTTTCCCTGGTGGCATGTTAATCCCCATTCTGTATGTTTCTCTTTTGTGTGAGATGGGGTGTACCATCTTGATTGTTGTTCCTCCCTCAGTGTGACCATATAGTGTATGTGTATATTCAGAGTAGGTTACCGTTAGGCTTTTTGTTGTGTTCATTGCTTTCTTGATGACTTTTCTTTTCATAGTTAATAGTCCTCAAGAGTGTAGCTATCTGATTCATAATTGGCTCTGTCATTAACTATGACAGGCTGTGTATACAGCCTTATAATCTGTTCAGCATGTTTATTGAGCACTATCTCCTCCTTCTGTCCTGGGTATTGGGGAAATGACAGAGTTCCTGCCCTCAGGCTGCTTACAGACTGGGGAAGGAAACAGAAATGAGCAGTTACTTACACTGTGGTGTCAAGATCAGTGGTTCTCAAACTGCTGTGCACACCAGACTCACTTGGAGGGCTGTCCCTCACTTGGGGGAGTTAAAATACCTATTCTTGGGCCTAAGGCCCAGAATTTGATTCAGGAGATCTGGGGTGAGGTCCAAGAATATGTATTTCTACACTTTGAGAACCAGTGATCAAGATAAAAGTGTAATGAAAACTCAGGCCAGGAGGGGTTCAAGAAGACTTCCAAAGTGTGACGCTGAGCTGGGTCAGGCAAGTGAAAGACAGAAGGGCATTCCAGCCAAAGGGACCAGCCTGTTCACAGCACAGAAGCATGAAAGATCATGGTGTGTCTGAAGAACTGAAGTAAATCAATTTGGAGCAAAAAGGACTCTTGTGGGCATGTGGCCAAAGATGTAAGCAGAAGTCAACTTGTCGAAAGGGCCTTTTAGAAGACGGAGAAATGCTCAGATTTGTGTTACAGAAAAATCTCTGTGGTTGCCGTGTGGATGACGAATTGGAGGAGCAGAGTTAGGAACCTGTCGCAAATAGTCCAGGGGAGAGAAATGCTGGTCCAGACTTACAAGGGCAGTGGGATAGAGCAAATCAAGCCTATAGCTTTAGAGTTGGCAGAGTCTCCTGTTTCCTCTATTGCTTCTGAACCTTCACTGGTTGGCAATGGCCTTTACCTTTGAACATAGTCCTTCCTGTCATTAGAAGACAGTGACTGTAGCCTTGCTGAAAGTGACAGGTATTTGCCTGAACACCTTTTTGTGACTTGTGACCCTGCCCCCAGCAGTAGGACAGAGTGGAGGAAGGAGGAAGAACCTAAAAGGCAGGTTCTGTGTGCCTGCACCTCTTCCTCCTCAACTCTTTCCTCTCCCAGGGCAGATGGTGTGAGTCGCTTTTACTCTCTCCCCTCTTTCTTTCATTTGGTCAGGCCCTAACATATTATATACCTGCCTGACCAGGTCGCCTCCGGTGTCGCTGGAAGGGAAAGAAGGAGGAGTAAGGGTTTGTTTGCCTGCCTGCGGAGGCAGGATTGATAGAGGCAGCAACTCCTGGTATGTCCATGGGTTTATCTGGAAACAGGAAGGGGAGGGAGGTTGGACACCTTGGTGGAGAGGGATTTTTCTAGTTATGCATTTACTTTCCTTTATCTGTTACTGGGTGTGATTGTAAGTTTGCATGTGTGTGTCAGTGGGTCAGTCTTCGTATGACTGTGTGTTTGTGTTTTTGTTGGTGACAGAGCCTTTATTCTTGCCAGTCTGCCCTTGAGAATGTCTGTGGGTGTTTTGTGCCTTTCACTGTATTTGCTGTCTGCTGTGTGTCCACCTGTGTGCATACATACTGGCCGCAGCATAACTGTGGTTAGGAACACAAGCCACTTAGGTTTCAACTAGGAAGTGCCTCTTAGGAGCCATATCACCACAGGTAAGTTCTTTAACCTCTCTGGGCCTATCTCCGAAAAATGTAAATTATGTGGTTCATATTTAAGGTTTAACATAGTCTATAGATCAACCCTAATCCAACAGATATATAATAAAAGCCACGGTGTAATTTTTAATTTTCTGGAAGATACATCAAAACGTAAAAAGTAACAAGGTGGAATTAATTTTAATAATATATTCTATTGAATTCAGTATCCAGAAAGGTTGATTTCAAAATGTAATCAATACAAAAGATTATTAATGGGATATTTTACATTCTGTTTTTCATTCAAAGTCTGAAATCTGATACATATTTTACACTTCCAGCACAATTCAGTTCAAACTAGGCCACATTTCCAGTGCTCGGTAGCCATATGTGGCTGGTGGCTACTGTATTAGACAGGTATAGACCATCCTAAGACCCTTACCAGCTACAAGTGTTTGTTATTGTTATTGTTGTCCTATTATCACACGTCTGTGAGTTGTGGGTGTTCATGTGTCATGTCTCTTGTCTTTGTGAATATTTCTGGAGGCTTCTGAGAGAGGGCTGGGTGAGCAGTCCCGAGCTCCTGTTCCCACCGCCCCCATCCTAGAGAGGCTGTCTGGGCAGGTTTTGATGGGAGCCCTGACCCCATCCTGTGTCTCTGGCCCTTGTCCTCCTAGCTCCCCAAATCGTGCCTTCTGTGCCTTGCCCGTCCCACTCCCCTCCAGGAACGAGGCCCACTGTCTCTTGCCGGTCCCCTGCAGGTGGCCAGAATGGAGTTGTGGCCGGGGGTATGGCCTGTGCTGCTGCTGCTCTTCCTGCTGCTGCTCTTCCTGCTGCCCACCCTGTGGTTCTGCAGCCCCAGTGCCAAATACTTCTTCAAGATGGCCTTCTACAATGGCTGGATCCTCTTCCTGGCGGTGCTCGCCATCCCTGTGTGTGCTGTGCGAGGACGCAACGTTGAGAACATGAAGTGAGGGCCAAGGGGTTTTGGGTGATGAGAGAACCTAAGAGTCCGAAGTGAGCAGTGGGTGGGGAGGTTGTGAGATGTGTAAGGAAGATGGAGAGAGCCCAGGGACAAGGAAGGAGAGAGAACTGCAGATGCCCAGAAAGGCAGTGGCGGGGGGTGGGTGAGGTGTGCTGATGGACATCAGTGGGTCCTGCTGGAACCCCTTGCCGTGACCCCACAGGATCTTGCGTCTGATGCTGCTCCACATCAAATACCTGTATGGGATCCGAGTGGAGGTGCGTGGGGCCCACCACTTCCCTCCCTCACAGCCCTACGTCGTGGTCTCCAACCACCAGAGCTCACTCGACCTGCTTGGTGAGACCCCTCGTAGGGCATACCTCCCCCAGTTATGCCCTTCCCCCTTCCCCAGAATCTCTTCCGCTAGGGGTCCGCAACTCCCCTTCGTCTGGACATTGCTCCCTTTCCCTTTCCCCCAGTCCTTCTTACCCTCATAAGTAGGCTAATATGTACTTAATCACCCCATCCTCCTCAGGGCTTCCCGCCCCCTCTCCCCTATCTCCGTCCTTAAGAATGTGGGAGATGGCCTGTTTCCCATGACACTTTACCTCTACCCTGATCTTCACTCCCACCCCTGACCTTTGCCTTAGGGATGATGGAGGTACTGCCAGGCCGCTGTGTGCCCATTGCCAAGCGTGAGCTGCTGTGGGCTGGCTCTGCTGGACTGGCCTGCTGGCTGGCAGGAGTCATCTTCATCGACCGGAAGCGCACTGGGGATGCCATCAGTGTCATGTCTGAAGTTGCCCAGACCCTGCTCACCCAGGACGTGAGTCCCCTGTGGCAAAGGGGGGTGGCAACACTGGGGAGTAGAGCAGGGCCAGCGGCCCTCAAAGGTCCATTACAGCCTCATGACCGTTTTCGGACCCCTCTGTGTATGTCTTCTTGACCTCTGTCTTCCCCAGGTGCGGGTCTGGGTTTTTCCAGAGGGCACGAGAAACCACAATGGCTCCATGCTGCCCTTCAAACGTGGCGCCTTCCACCTTGCAGTACAGGCCCAGGTAATTACTATTTCCCCCTCTGCTACTGAGCCCCCAGCTTCCACCATTCTTTTCTTTCTTGGCAGATGTTTGTCATGGGGGCCTTGGAAGGGAACTGTGGGCTGTTTGCTTTTCCCTTTCCCCAGGTTCCCATTGTCCCCATAGTCATGTCCTCCTATCAAGACTTCTATTGCAAGAAGGAGCGTCGCTTCACTTCGGGTGAGGGCTCTGAGTAGATCTGGGGCTGGGGGTGGCTAGAAAGGCCATGGGAGAGAGAGGGTAGACATCCCCATGAGACAGGAGGATTGGTCAGTGTCCGAACTGAGATGTCCAAAGGATCATCCAGTGACACCACATCAACTAATAAATATTTATTAAGCGCCCACCATACCCTGCTACATGGGTAACACTTGATCCCTCCAACAGGGGCCATTACTGCCCAGAGGGAAAGATAAGACCTGTGTGTGCAAAGCTGTAGTAACACTTGGCAGTGAAAGCTAATCCTAGATGATGGGGGCTGGAAGGGTGCTAAGGAGGTGTCCGGACTGGGAAGGCTTTGTGCAAGAGGGCCTTAAAACAGATAGCAGCTGGCAAGCAGAGGGGCAATTGTCCAGGGTAGGGGGAAGAGAACTGAAAGGTTGGGGAGGGAGTAGCGGGAGAGCTCAGGAACTGGGCCCTGCCTGTGAGCAAAGGCCTAGGTAGACAGCCCATGATGGTGCTCACCCTCTCCCAGGGCGATGTCAGGTACGGGTGCTGCCCCCAGTGCCCACAGAAGGGCTGACACCAGATGACGTCCCAGCTCTGGCTGACAGAGTCCGGCACTCCATGCTCACCGTTTTCCGGGAAATCTCCACTGATGGCCGGGGCGGTGGTGACTGTCTGAAGAAGCCTGGAGGGGTGGGCGACGCCCGGCTCTGAGCTCCCTTCCCATCTACCCCCATGTTCCTCCCACACCTACCAACCCAGTGGGCCCTGAAGCAGGGCCAAGCCCACTTCCTTGTTTCTCCTCTCCCCACTGTTCTCCTCTTTGGAATCTTCAATTTCTGAAGTGAATGTGGATATAGCACCGCTCCTTGCCCCTTCCCAGTTCCCCCCATGGACTCTCTTGCCTCGGTGCAGTCTCCACTCTGACCCCCACCCACCTCCTGTGCCATCTTGTCTTTGGGACAGTTGCCTCCCCCTCATCTCCAGTGGCTCACCTACACAAGGGTGGGAGCACACCATCCTTTCCCCAGGGGACCCTCTTCTTTTGTGATCTTCTCTCCCTCTCCACCCCACATTGGCCAGTGGACTCATCCATTCTATGGAACAATACCCTACCACAAGTCCATGGATTCAGTGGACTTATCCGTTTGTGAGGACTCCTCACACTGGCTGGAAGCAATGCCTGGAACATTCCTGGCTTATCCTGGGAACACTCCTCAGCACCCTCACCCTCCCTCCCATGGAGCCTCCTATCAGTGGAGGCTGGACTCTTCTCACTCAGAGGTTTCATCCTGCCCATACCCAGGTGCCCAGGGGTGAGCATACTCCTAGATGCCAGTTTGGTCTCCACATTTCTGCTTCCCCCCATCCCTGTGGTACAGTTCTTCAGTGGTCCTGGCCCCAACCCAGTCCCCTGCAGCCCGGCTGTACCATTCTAACCAGACACAAGGGGAAGAGGCAGACATTAGGTGCTGCACTCACTTCTGCTCCCTGGGAAGTTGGGGAAAGGAACTGAACCCTGGCTGGAGGGGATGGGAGGGCTTTTAATTTATTTCTCTTTCTTTTGAGGCTTCCCCTCTCTGAGCCAGTTTTCATTTCCTCCCTGTGGCATTAGCCACTCCTGCCTCCCACCCCAGACCTGTGCCCACAACTGGGAAGGTGGGCTGGGAGCAAAATGAGAGGGTGGGACCCAGTTTTGTGTGGTTTTTATTAATTATCTGGATAACAGCAAGAAACCCGAGAATAAAGATTGAGAGAGAGAGAGAGATCTGGGCACTTTCTGGCTGCATTTGTTAAGGCATTGAAGTGGTTCTCGCCTAGGCCACCTCCCCCAGCCAGAAGACTCAGGGGTGGGCCCAAGGCACCCATCTTTTCCCCTTCCTTCAGCTCTCGTAAGTTTCCATCACTCATTGCTCCTTAGTGGCAGATAACCTTATCTTCGCTTCCCCAGCTGGCCAATCCCAGAGGATTAGTGGGGCCAGTTTCTGTATAAATTAGGGGGCAGGGGCTCTGGAGGGGTTCCTTATTGGCCGCCGATTGAGATTGAGGCCCGGGCCCAGGCTGTTGTCCTCACAGGAGCCTGGTGAATGACAAGGAGGCAGACACATTGGCTGTGGACTTCTGGGGCTGCCAGGGCACTGGAGACACTCTCACCCAACAATAAGTGGACTGGGGACAGGGTACCAGAAGAAGGGGTGAAATATGGGTATCTGAGGAGTATGCGGAGACTGAGTGTTGGGGAAGGGTTTGGGGAAAAGAGAAAAGTGAACCAGGGAAGGGTGTCCAGGAGAGCTGGGGGCAGCTATTGGGGATGGGGATTCAAGCAGAGAAGGGCATGAGGACTTACAGGCACCTAGCCTCTCCTCCAGCAGCAGCACTTGGTCGCTGAGAGACTCGATCCTGTCGCCACGGCCCCATAGCTCTGCCACCTGTTCCGGCTGTAGCTCTTCAGGTGGCATGGGCAGCATGGCTCGGACCCAGGCCCCGGCCTGACCTGCCCACTACAAAGGAAGGGACGCTTCAGAGTGTTGGGGGTGGAGCACACCCTGCCAAGAGGGGTTGGACCCAGGCACCAACATTCACCTGCTCCAGCCGCTCCAGGCGCCCTTGAAGCTCCCAAATCTCCTGTCTCAGGGCACGCTCATCTTGTTCTGCTTCCCGAACTGGGACAAAAGAGGGCGTGACCCACTGCCCAGTTGAGTGCAGGCCCTCATTGCCACCCATGCTCCCACTCACCTGCCACACTGAGGATGTTGGCACCAGTTGGGGGCTCCGGGGCGCCCTCTGTGCAGGTGCGCCTGTCCAGACCCAGCACCAGGCCTTGAGGACAGCCACAAGTGAAGCTGCCTGCGGTATTGAGGCAACGGTGCGAGCAGAGGGCAACACCAGTCCTACATTCATCCACGTCTAGTTATGGGAGAGAAGATGGGGGCTGAAGGGTGGGGGCGAGCTGGCACCCCAAAGGTATGAGGTCCTGGTGCCACTGTATGGGGGTGCAGGGCGAGGTGACTCACCCACATGACAGTGCTTCCCACCCCAGCCTGGGGCGCACTCGCACTGCTCTGGCCTAACGCAGACGCCTCGGTTCTGACACGGCTTGGCACAAATGGCTGTGGGCACAGAAGGGTGGTTCAAAACCAGACCCACTGCCTGCCTCCCCAGCCCTGCGGGGCACCCTGACCCCAGGCCTGGGAAGACCCAGTCTCACCATCACAGGTGAGGGCCCCTGGATGCCGCTTCTTCCAGCCCTGGCAGCACACGACGTGGGTCTGCGGCACCTCCCTCCTCACCTCCCTCCACGCCACACGGTATGTGGTCCTGGAACATAGACCCGGCTCTGAACATTGGTTTATGGGTTTTGGTCTGGGTTCTTGAATTTCTTCTTGAAAGACTCCAGAGTCCAGCCTCCCTATCCCTCACCTGTAGGTGCTGCAGATGCGTCTTCCATCACACATGGTCAGGTAGGGCTTATACACTGGTTGGCTGTAGGACTCGTTGTAATGGAGGGGGACCACGAGCATCTGCTTGGAGCAGACCCCCTGGCTGCACCCATGCCAGAGAAGGTAAGACACATTCAGTGACCTGGGAGCGATCAGGAGTCCCATTTCCCTTAAGTCTCCATTGAGGCCCTGCCCTCCCTGGAGGTGACCACCTCACCCCCATTCTAAACTTCATGGTTTTGCCACCTGTTGACGCCCCACCCCCAGCAGGTTTTCTGAAGACCTCACCCCTGGACCTGCCCCCCTGTCATCACCTCTCTTTGAGGGATCCACCCTTGGCCCCCTGGACTGACATCAGTAGCAGGAGGAAGGAGAGTCCGCCTAAGAGACTGCACGGTTCATCCCTGGACCCCATGATTCTCCTTGACTCCAAACTGCAGGCTGCAGGCAAGAAGAGGTTAATGGAGGCCATTCCCCTCTCCCATAACTTTTCCAGCTCCAGCCCCTCCAAAAGCAGTCTGCTAGTGCCCTCTAAGGGAGTTAGTACGTTCACTTGTACACATTTGCACTAGCCACCAGGATTGTCTACACCTGCGTGTACATTTAACACGACCCCTTCATCCAGCACAGCATGGTCCAAGCATGCATGCAATTGCACACCCCAACACACTCCCTCCATCTTCTCTACACACACACTCTGCCCATAACCTTCCTATCTGTAACAAACCCTCTTCTATCTTAATTTTTCTACCTTCAAAGTCTCAGATATTCACCATTACACCCCCTCACACCCTGCACACAAACCCATGCACCTGGAAACTGCACCTTAAACACATTCCTACTACCCCACATACCCACACCCTCACTCCTACCACACTCCCCAACTCACACTCACACTAAGGCTCATTCCCCGTTGACACTGTCTCCCCACCTGTCTTTCCCTCTCTCCCGGAGACTTCCAGCAGACCAGCCTCAGCAACAGCAGCTCAGACTGGTGGGCGGGTTGGGCAGGCTGGAAAGGAGAGGAGGGGCTGGGCCAGACAGAATCCTCCCATCCCTGCCCCCTCCCACAAGCCTCCTTCACAGCTCCTGCTTGATCAGCTCCATGGGTCTAAGTCCCACTACCTTCACCACCACCCCAGCAAAGGGCCCCCTAGAAGTAAATTCCAAACTCTACGAACCCCCTTATTTCTGGACTCCCCAGATCAGCAGAGGCTACCAGCTCTGTAACACCACCAGTACCCCTGGCTCTTGACACACCCCTCAACCCAACACAGACTCGGGGAGAACTGAGGAACAGGGAGAGAGAGCTGGCAGAGAAAAGCAGGGTCAGGTCATGGGAGAAGAGGCAAGATTCAATGAGGAAAGAAAGGAGGGCAAATCGTCACAAAGGGACAAGGGGGGGGGGGTGGGAAGCCCATGGCACTAAGGGGAAATTGCCCCCATTTGATGATGACATTTGTTAGGGCCTGGGGGTGGGGGGCAGAGTTGAGTCAGCCACCGCCCCCCATGCCAGAGCAGACAGGGCCCTATTGTCTCCACCAAAATTCCTTCTTTTAAGGAAGAGGAGGCTCATTGTCCAGCCCCTCACCCAACTCAGGCCTACAAAGGTCGAAAAGGGGTGCAACAAATGCCCACCCTGACCCTTAGCCCCCTCGTCTAGCCTGGGGGTGGCAGACGCATTCCACCCATGAGGCTAGGGCACAAACCACTGAAGCCCTGGGCTCAGCCCCCCAGGCTTAGGCTGGAACAGGAAGAGAATTGTCCTCTGCAGGAAAGAACCCACAGAGAATCAGGAACCCACACAGAATGGGCATTTAGAGAGCGGAAACGCCAAGGGGGTCCCACCCCACACCAGGCATCCGGGCACCCAGACCTCAGGCTCTCCATCCCCACCCTCCTTGGGGAGCCAGGTCCCCCTCACCTGGAAAGGAGCCAAACCACACTGAGGAAATGGACTTTTATTTCCATAAATACAGGGTTAACACCCATTCAATGGTAGCTAAAAGGGGCTGGGGCCTCAAAGACACTAGGCTCCCAGGGGGTACCCCAACACTGAACAGAGGGACTGGGGGATCCCCAAACCTGAGATGGGCCTCACAGGCCATAGATATTCCCCAACACTGACATTTCAAGAACGGAACTGTCCCCATAGGGGAGCCTCAGAACCCCACTCTCATGGGTAGTCCTTCCTGGGAGTTGGGAGGGCTGAGAAAAAGGGAACATGGGGAGAACAGGAGCTAAAAATGTCCTGAGTGGCCTAGAAGGAGACCCCTGTAGTGGGCAGGGGCTGGGTTCTCCTATACAGCCAGAGACAGAGCAGCCACAGCAGCAGGAGCAGCCACGAGATAAAAACCTGGTTTCTCTCTTCCCGGCCTCGGGAGAGTGAGAGCGCGTGGAGCAAACCCCAAACATGAGGTTGGGGGAGACCAGGATTTGTCATCTACAGAGGAGCACAGGAAAGGAGTCCTGGGAGCCCTGGTTGGTGGGGGCAGTGTGGGAGCAATGGGGTGGTTGCAGGCACACCGGAGCTCACATCTGCTTTCCAAGGCCACCGCTTGGTCTCTGGGCTGGGAAGTTCCTGAGGGATCCCTGAGGACATCCTCAGGAGAGCCAAGGTTCAATGCAGGTCTCATAAAGGGTACGGTTGGAGTGCCAGGCCGTATGGGAGATCCCAGCCATCGGACACCTCACTATGGCTCCCCGAGCCAAGAGAGTCTTCAACCCAAAAGAATCCCGCAGATAAACCTTCAAGGTGGGCAAAGAGTCATAAAAGGAGAAACAAAGTGAGCTCCTCCTGGTGTCCCAGGTCCCCTCCCCACAGGGTGAACCCTTCAGCTCAAGGGGTCAGTGGCAGGGAGGGCTACAGACTGAGGTGGGGCTGTGCCAGAAGAAAGGGGAAGTCATCCCAGGGGGCTCACCAGTTGCTCCTCCATCTCCAAGACCGTCTCATTTGCATCATAGAAACCAAAGAAGCTACAAAGAGATTGAGGGTGGGCAGGGGAGGAGGTTATCAGGAGAGCGGGAGAAAATCAAGGTAGGCTAGGGGAGGGACCTCAGGAACTCATGGCCTATTGGGAGATAGGCAGCAAGGAAGACACCCAAAATATTCAAGTGGATATCATGTACCTCACAAGGTGACACAGAGGCTACAGCATTGCTTCTACAGAGTCCCATCAAAAATGCAAACCTGAATCTAATCATGAGGAAACAGCCAACAAACCCAAACTAAGGGACATTCTACAAAATAGTTCAAAAATATCAATGTAATGGACGAAGACAGAGGAAATACCCCAGAAAAAAAAAAAAAAGAGAGAGAGAGAGACTAAAGAGACACGGGCAAGTAAATGCAACACATGATCCCAGGTTAGATCTTGGACTACATTTTTTTTTCCCCCTATGAGGACAACTGGAAAATATTTGAATAAGGTCTATAGAGTATCTTATTGATGTTAACTTCCTGACTTTGATAATTATATTGTGGATATGTAAAGACAAGTCCTGTATACACAAAACAGACACTGACACACTGAAGTTTTAGGAGTAAAGAGACATCATGTCTACAACCTACTCTCAAATGGTTCACAAACACACCTATACCCCCATATACATATTTAGAGGGAAGAAAGAATGAGGACATAAACATGGCAAAATGGTAACCTTTAGAAAATCTAGGTGAAGAGTACACACAATTGTTTTGTAATACTTAAGCAACTCATTAAGTATGAAGTTATTTCAAAATAAAAAGGTCTTAAAATTTTGAAAAGTAATATTTAATTGGCATGGGCAGTGAGTGGGCACTGACCATGAACAACAAACGTTAATAGTGCTAAGTCCAAGGGACAATGGGAACAAAAAAAGACCACCCCGCTGGTTTTAGAGCACCAACAAAGCCTTCCCAGTGAGGTACTCTCCACTAGGGAAGGCTGATCCCCCAGCAAACGGAAGAGCAGGAGCAAAGGTACAGAGGTGAGGCCCAGTTGGGCACATGGGGGAGCTGGGTTGGAGGCCTGAAGGCCACATGGAGGGGCTGGATTTCATCAGGTATAGGAGAGCAGTAGGGGCACACAGACCTGGATGTGAACTCCAGCTCTGCCACACACTCCCAAATGTATGTGGTTGAGCATATTACTTATCCTCTTTGTCCTATTTAAGAATACTTCCTTTTCAGAGAGGAAGTGAAACACCCTGGTTAAGTTAGATAGCCTGACTTCACCAGTTACTAACTCTATGAATGGAGACAAGTTATTTAAGCTCCTTGCACCTAAGTTTCCTTACATGTTAAACAAGGATAATAGTAATTACCATGAACCCTGTCTCCTTATATGTCAAAGGAGGATTAAAGGAGATTTATTTGAAAATTACTTAGAATTGTGCCTTGGGACATAAAAGGTGCTATATAACTGTGAGCTATTACAATCTTCAGAGGGTCATAGATGTAAAATGAGATAGAATAAATCCCAACCCTTGCTATTATAAGGAACATGACTCCTTCACTTAAAACCCTCCAATGCCTTTTTCATCTCACTCAGATTAAAAAATCAAGGGCCATGGTTGCCAGGAGCTGGGGGGAGGCAGGGATGGGGAGTTCTTGTTTAATGGCTATGGAGTTTCAGTTTGGGAAGAAAAAAAAAGTTCTGAATATGGATGGTGGTGATGGTTACACAAGAATGCCAATGTGCTTCATTGCCGCTGCACTGCACACTTAAAATGGTAAATTTTATGTTCTGTATATTTTAGGAAAAAACAAAAATAAAAAACAAGGGCCTTACTTTGCCCTACAAAGGGTCAATATTACTGGCTCCCTGCTACCTCTTTCATCTCCTCTCCTACCCTCTTCCCAGCTTCCTGGGCTCTAGCCACACTGGCGACCCTATTCCTCACACCAGCCCCAGGACCTCTGTAGGTGCCACTCCTTTTCCCTGAGTCGTTTCCCCCCCCACCCCCAGATTGTTGCACAGCTCCTTCCCTCACTTCCTTAAGTTTCTACTCCCATGACAAGTCTTCCAGGACTTATCTAGCCACTATCTGACATAGGGTCCAGTCACCCTCTAATCCCTTCCCCTGCCTGTCTCATCACCACCTGACATACATATTTGCATCTATTTTTCTGTCTCCCACACTAGAAATTAAACTACGTAAGAGTGGGGACTTCTCTTTCATTTACCGCTGCATCCCAATGGCCCAGAACAGGGCCTGGGCATATATACAGTGCTCAATAAATATTTGTTGAATGACTAAAGGAGCTTAGGTGACACTTCAGATCACTCATGATGAATTGCAGCAGAGGCCCACACATAGCACAATGGAGCCATAGATTTTCCTGAGAAATCGGATGGAGGAGATAAGGCTGGAGGCTATTACAAAAGTCCAGGTATATAAAAGAGGTAGAAGGAAACGTGGCATGGAATTATACACACACATCCTACCAATGGCGATTTCCTGGTTTTGATACTGTGCTGTAGTTACATAGGATGCAATCACTGGGGGAACCGGGCAAAAGATACTTATGTAGGACCTCTCTAAACTATCTTTGCAACTTCCTATGAATCTGTAATTATTTCAAAGTTAAAAGTTTTTACAGGGGCGCCTGGGTGGCTCAGTCGGTTAGACGTCCGACTTCGGCCCAGGTCACGATCTCACGGTCTGTGAGTTCGAGCCCCGCGTCGGGCTCTGGGCTGATGGCTCAGAGCCTGGAGCCTGCTTCTGATTCTGTGTCTCCCTCTCTCTCTGCCCCTCCCCCGTTCATGCTCTGTCTCACTCTGTCTCAAAAATAAATAAAAAAAAATTTAAAAAAAAAAGTTTTTACAAAGCAGGGGTTTAGGGATGGAGAGGAAGTAGAGTCTGACGGGCTAGATACAAGGCATTGAGGAATGACTCCCAGGTTTTGTTGTTGAGTGACAGGATATATGGAGGATGGGAGCATTAGCTGACCAGTGGGAGGTACAGGCCAGTTTCAGGCAGGAGATTAATTGTTGGGGGCTAAGGGGTATCCTTAGCCAATTTTTGGGCCACACAGTCCCATATTACCTGGACTGCCAGGGGGTAATAACACCATCATCAGGGCCCCCAATCAGCACCAGGCGGCCCACACGAAGAAAGTTCTTCCTCCATGCTAAAGGGTGGGAAGAAAAGAGCCTGAGTCAGTCACAGGGGTCAGGCCAGGTTGGAGAGGGAAACACAGGGGGTTGGAGAAGCAGAAAACGGGACCCAGACAGGAGCCTGGAGTCTCACCAGTGGCATTGGGATGATCTCTTTCCCCATTGATCAGGGCCAGAAAGCTGCTGGCGTTGAGGTACAAGTCATCGTGGTGGGGGTCTAGGTACAAACAGCAGTTAGAAAGATAGAGAAGCAGGGAAAAGAAACAAGACCAGAGTCTGAAAAAACAACCAGGAGACTACAATAGCAGGTAACGTGAATAGTATCAACAATAATAATAATTGTAAACACGATACCAAACACCTTTGTCCAGCACTTACTATGTCAGATACTGTTCAAAGTACATTACATTTGTTAATTTATTCAATCTTCACAAGCACCTATTGGGTAGATACTAGATTATTATTTTACAGATAAGGAAAACAGCCACAGTAAGGTTAAGTAACTTGTCCACAGTCACCCGACAGGGTCAAGCTTCAAACACAAGTAGTCTGGACCCAGCATCCATGGTCTTAAAAACTACACTAGGTGTTTGCAAACTATGGACCATGGGCCAAACCCAGCCCACTGCTTACCTGTATAAATAAAGTTTTTTGGAACACAGATACATGCATTTACATGTGGTGTATGGTTGCTTTCAAACTACTGTGGCAGAATTGTATTTGCGACAGAGACCATATGGCCTGCAAAACCAAAAATATGTACTATCTGGCTTGTGATCTCTGCACCAGACTATACTCTGAGGTGATAAGGTAACACACATAAAGCATTCTGAACAGCGACTGTTCACACAGTAAGTGCTCATTACATGAAGTTATCTTCATCATCACTGCTGTTGGTTATGGTACGGGTGGGAGCAGCCGGCCCTACCCTCCAGGGCGCCCTCTCATGGAGTCCCGTTTGGCATCCCCTACTCACCGTGCCAGTAGTTGCAGATGGAGAATTCCTGGCCCCAGGGGCTATAGCAGATCCGATAGAGGTTAGACCTCATAGAGGTAGGGAAGAGCCACTTCAAATAGTCTGTATCTGGCAAGAGAACAGCAGTATCAAGTGGCCCCAAACCTTTGTGTCCTCAAAACTCGGGGCCCCCTTTGACCTCACGATATCCGCTCACCTCCATACTGTCCCATTTGTGGAGAGGAGAGAGAGATGAAAGAATCCACATTGTGCTCATCCATGACAGAGAGCAGCGCCCGGCACACCAGGCCCCCTGAAGGCAGAACACCACATTGGACAGGGACTCAGGGACAGCCAGGCCAACAGCCTCTCCACTAGGCACCCCCCTCCACCCACCACAATATACATAAGGAGACTGAGGCCCAGAGAAAACAGGCACACCCTGTGGCAAAAGGCTATATACATCATGTAAGTGACAGAGCCAGATTAGATTCTGGGTCTTCTGACTCTAACTGTAGGGTGTTTTTTACTTCCCCATTATCCCTTATTTCCAAGAACCATGGGTAATGGCAAAAGGGGACAGCAGTGCAGGGAGCCTCCCTCCCACTCAGGACACAGAGATAAGACCCAAGTGCTGAAGGAAGTCAGAAAAGTAGGGCTCAGGTACCAGGGCTGGAAGAATGTGGTTCAGAAAAGGGGACACTAGAATGTGTCCCTCAGATAAAGATCAAGCCTCAGAGAGGGCTTAGGAGTTGGGTGGGGGAGGGCGCCTACCCTGCGAGTAGCAGATGAGATGCACCCCTTGAGGGGCCTTTGCCATGATGGGGGCCACAGCCTCTCCGAACCCTTGCACCTGTTCCCACAAGGGTCGCAAGCTCTCTCTCCCATCGAAGAGATCGAGCACTGTCACCACAGTCCCGGGGTGTGTCTGTGGGAAGGGGGCAATGCTGCAACAGGGGATGGACTGTGGAGCCCCTCCACACCGCCCCCCTGGGCAGTGTCCACATGCCTAATTGTGCCCTGCTAGAACCAGGGATCTCATCCCCCGATCTCCCAACGCCAGCACCAGCTCCTCCAGGAACTGAGCAGGCCCAGAATGGCAACTTTCGGTTCCCCATTCTCTTTCCCCAGCCACTACAGACGCCTCCAACGCCCCACAACAGGGTGTCCCCTACCAGACCTCGTTGATATATTCCAGCAGGTGGCGGAAGCTGTACGAGCTGTCAAAGAGCCCGTGCACCACGATGACCGGCTTGTAGGGAGCGCGATGGGGCGCGGGGGCTGCGGGCAGCAGCAGCAGCGGCAGGAACGGCAACAGGAGCAGGATCCCCGCCGGGGGCAGCCGCAGCCCCCTGAGCCCCAGCATGCTCCCGCCTGAGAAGGGGGCGATGAGGGCCTGTGAGAGAGATGACAACACACCCTCCCCTCGAAGCAGACGCCTGGCATCAAGAGCCCCCTCCCCGCCGGTGCTCACACTAGGTTCAGGTCACAAAACAGCCTACTTTTAACTTACTTCAAGGTTGTGGGGAAACACACACCCCTACACATTGACGCACGGACGCGCACCCGAAGCCCCGCCCCCAACTCTACGGGGACTCGGTCCCTAGGCCGAGGATCTTCTTAATGCATCATCCCAGCCATGCACGACCCTGGGTTTTGCAAGAAAGACCCCCGAGCAGCAGCGCAGGCTTCTGGAGAATGCAAGCTCCCACCTGGCCTAGGTCCGTGAGCCTGGCTCCGCCAGCTGTTTACTTCTCCCTAGACTGGAACCCGCAAGGTGGGGGGAGGGGAAGGGTGTGAAGAGAGCTCGCGCAGGGGAATGACGGATGGGAGAGGGGAGGCTGCTAGGGGTCGCGCTTCGCCGTCACGTCCGGGGCTTTCCCTGGCAACCGTGCCCGCGTCCCCTGTAACGCAGGCCCAGGACTGGAGGGGCAATGGAACATTCCACTGCACTCCGCGAGCGGGGGAGGAAAAAGACAGAGCGATCCATTTTAGACTGGTGGGGAGAGGAAGAAGCATCAAACAAATCCTGGGAATCGTGAGAAGGCCAGTTCTGGCCCTGCCAGGCACTTGCGACACCAGGGTCCGAATTCCTGGTCTCGATTCGCCCCACTTCCCAATTCAGGCGTCCGGCTCCGCTGCGGAACGTGAAGTTCCCCTGCCCCCTCGGGAGGTGGGAGGGCGCTGCGGAAAGGCAGTCCTCCGCATTTCGTCTCATGCCACCGGATCAGGGCTGAAGCCAGCCCAAGCGGACCCCTCCCCATCCCCACCCGCCCGCCGGCAGGCCCCAGGTCAGCGTCTTACAACTCTTCATTATGAAGTGCGTGTAGTGCCCTTGTCTCCAGAGACGCGAAGAGTCCTCGAGGCCCCTCGAGCTAAAAGTGCAGCCTGGCCCAGTTTCTCCTGGCCTACTCTACTCCACTCCTGGTACACGACCCACCTCCAGGGGGCGGAGGGCCCCTGGGGCAGCGCTGACTCACGCGTGCGTGGTTTGCACCAGTCTTTCAACTTGAGAGACCCCCACAATCGGCCTTTAGCCGGGAGTTCCTGTGTGCGGCTCCCGACGCAGACCTTCGAACCCCTTCCAGACTTCCGAGCTCCAGACGTCCCGCAACTCCGCCTTGATCCCTACCCGATACCTAGGTGGGCTTTTGCTTAGCATTTAAAGACGCTTCCGTTGAGAAAAGGATTTCGAAGCTTGTCTGAATCCCTCCTGTTCACAAGGTCTTTGCCGGTCTAAAGTCTGTCAATAAAACCAATCTGTGCCCCGAGTCTGTAGTGTGAGGATGGGGTGGCAATGGGGGGTCGGGGGCTCAGGCAAACGCCTTGGAAACTGGAACAACCAGCTTGGGGCCGTGACCTAAATGTCTGGAGCTCTGTAGGCTCCACTTGGACGCGAGGGCGAGGACACAGCCCGGGAGGGCGACTGCCTCGGGTGGGGGTTGGGCAGTACTAATCTGAAGGTGGAGGTAGGGGAGGGTTCCCGACTGCCTTTTCGCAAAAAGCCCAGCTCCTGTAAGTCTCGGTAGACGGCCTGTCTTCACCTCCCCTCCCCATATACGTGCCCCCAAGATACAATGAACAAATAAAAGACTGCAATTACTGCTGTGCCCTGAACCTCGCACTCCTGTCACTCAGGAGGTGGCGTTGCGTCTTGGCAGAGGTGGTGGGTGGATGGGTGGGATTTTAAAAAATGGATCTGAACACTGAGGGGCCCAGGAACTCTAAGAAGCCCGATAATCAAGTGGGGAAAGAGCATATATTATCCCCCAAACTTACTCTCTGTCCTTCTCCCACCCCCACCCCCCCTAACCGCAGGTCCAACTCCCCTGGAAATACTCTAGACCCAAGCCCCCCACTTTACCTGCAATTTACCCAGACCATAACCCTGGGAACTCTTTCAGGTCATCGCAGGTCTCAACTCTGCAGTTCTCTCTCACGCAGTTATCTTTCTTAAAGCGGGGGCAGCTAAGGCCAAGCATTTGGGAGAAGGTCCTGAGAACTTGCAGGGACTCTGAGGGAAGCTGAGGAGGGGGACATCTGACTAAGGTGAACCAGATCCGGTGGGGACTGGGGTATTGAATCCACCAAGCACCTGCTCACTTCCTCCCACAGTATAATCACTGTAGCCAGTCTTGGAGGGGAAGACTCTAGAGAGTTCTCCCCCCTCCCCCCCCCCCCACTCCTTCCTTCCCTTAGTCCCACCCGCCTTGCCTGGTCTTGCTCGCCTCCCTGTTTCCATGACAACTCCAAGGGAGCCCAAACTGGGGGCCTGAATGCCGGGGTGAGAGGAGGAGAGACCTAGTGAGGGTACCTCGGAAACTCTCCCCTTCCCTCTCCTCGGCCCCTTTAAGCTCCCCCCCCTTCCCTGCTCTCCCTCCGCCCCCCGCCGCTGTCTTCATCTCTCCATCTCTGTGCTGCCGCTGCGCCGGCTGCGCAATCCGCACACCAAGACTCCGACGCCAGCCAGGGACCCCGACTCCCGCTGCAGACACCCTGTCCCAGCGACACCACAGGCATGTCATCGGAAAAGTCAGGTAAAAAACAACAACAAAACCTCCTGCCCTTTCCACCATCTCCAGACTCTCCCCCCAATCCTTGGCCCCAACCCCCTCCCTCACCCCTCCGTTGGGGGGGGGGGGCAATTTTTTTTCTTTTCATTTCGGTCCAGCTCTCAACCCCCCCCCATCCCCTTCTCTTTCTGTATTCCCCTCCTTCCTCTCTTTCCAATCTCAGCCTTGTCCCCTTGCCAACAACATGGAAAGGGGACAGGTTGAAAGGGTGAAGGAAGTACAAGAGTGGCTTAGCATCAGCCAGGTGCTGCAGGGATAGCATCATTGGGAGTGACAGATGGACAGACGACACTGGCTCACATGGAGACATTCAGTGGGGAAATAATAAAAACATGATGAGATGGAGGTTGTCAGGGGAGTAGAATCCAGAAGACCCTTGTTTATCTGCCCTAAATGAGGTGCTGAGATTCCCAGAGAGGCTAGGGCACCCATCCCCAGTGCAAGAAGACAGAGTGGAATATGTCATCCTTCATGTGTTTATACAACTGTTGAATTGAGCACATGTTAACACAGTGTTGCATGTCTACACACGTGCACACACAGGACTAGCTCAGATGGGCAAGCCCAAGGCAGCCATAGCTTGGGTGTGCAGGTGAAAGCTGTGGGCACCGTTGCTGAAGGGGGAGATGAGCAGAGGAGGGTTTCCACTTCAAAACTAGATTGAAAGAAACAAGGGGGGTGGGCAGATGGCTTAGATACAACCCCTTTCCTGCCCCTAAGACCAAGAGATGGCTTCTCACCCATCTCCTCTGTCTCTCCCATTATCTTTCTCCATCCCTGTCCCTGTATCTCCCCCTACCCCCTTATCTCTTCTCTGCCTGTCTTGCCTCTCTCCCCATACCCTCTCCTGTGCTCACTGCCCCCAGGCCTCTCAGACTCAGTGCCTCACACCTCTCCACCACCCTATAATGCCCCCCAGCCCCCGGCCGAACCCCCTGCCCCACCCCCACAGGCAGCCCCTTCCTCTCACCATCACCACCACCACCACTACCACCAGTCCGGGACCGCCACCCTCCCGCGCTTGGGGGCAGGCGGCCTGGCTTCTTCCGTGGCCACTGGTCAGCGCGGTCCCTCATCCTCCGCCACCCTGCCGCGACCGCCACACCACGCTCCACCTGGCCCGGCCGCCGGGGCGCCCCCACCCGGCTGCGCTACCTTGCCCCGCATGCCACCCGACCCTTACCTGCAGGAGACTCGCTTCGAGGGCCCACTGCCCCCGCCGCCGCCGGCCGCCGCCGCCCCACCCCCGCCGGCGCCCTCCCATACGGCCCAGGCTCCGGGCTTCGTAGTGCCCACGCACACGGGGGCGGTAGGCACGCTGCCACTGGGGGGCTATGTAGCCCCCGGCTACCCCTTACAGCTGCAGCCTTGCACTGCCTACGTGCCGGTCTACCCAGTGGGCACGGTGAGTACAGGGCGGATGGGGCTTGGGAGGAAGGGGTGGGGACACACAGGGGGCTAGTGAGACAGAGAAACAGGGCCTGGGACCAGGCGGCGTTCCTAGGACAAGGCCTAGAGAGAGGAGGGACTAGGAAAGGCTTGGGAATGGGGGTTGGGGGGTTGGAGGGTCTGGTAGTCATTTGGGGTCAGAGAAGGGGAACCGGAGCCTAGAAGTCCAGAGGAGGTTTGAAAGAAGGAAACAGCCTGGAGAGAGGGGGAGAAGAAACGAAACCTGGGAACCATGGAGGAGGATAAGGGAGAGTAAACCTGGAACTGACTGAATAGGGAAGGCCAGGCAGATATTTGGAGAGAAGAAACGAGGTCTGAAGTGAGGCCAGGGCAGCCCTGGTGCGGCCATACCTTGGGAGAGGGAGTGTGGAGATCACCAAGAATATAGGGTTAATGACAGCAGTGAAGAGAGAAGAACCTAGTGGAATTTATGGGTGTCCTGGAAGGGTCGTGGATGATAAGTTTCTCTGAGAAGCAACGTGCAAGAATTGTGCTTTAAAAACCATTGTGCCAGACACAGAATGTTGGTGGGCTCAGAGACGATGGGAATGACATTCTCTCCCCCCAACCTTCTCTACACAGCCCTATACAGGCGGGACTCCGGGGGGGACGGGAGTAGCCTCCACGCTCCCCCCGCCGCCCCAGGCCCCAGGGCTGGCCCTGCTAGAGCCGAGGCGCCCGCCGCACGACTACATGCCCATCGCGGTGCTGACCACCATCTGTTGCTTCTGGCCTACGGGCATCATCGCCATCTTCAAGGCAGTGCAGGTGGAAGTGGGGGAGAGGGCGGGCATCTGGGAAGGGAGCCCTCACCCGGTTTTTCTTATTCCAAGGGAGTGCCGAATGTTCTGGGAAGCATCTCAGAGGGAGCAGCAGCTCTGATCAGCTTTCTTCCGCCCGTCTCCCGCAGGTGCGCACGGCCTTGGCCCGCGGAGACATGGTGTCTGCCGAGATCGCTTCCCGCGAGGCCCGGAACTTCTCCTTCATCTCCCTAGCGGTGGGCATCGCAGCCATGGTGCTCTGTACCATCCTCACCGTAGTCATCATCATTGCCGCTCAGCACCATGAGAACTACTGGGATCCGTAAGGACGCACCCGGCCTGGCCCCGCCCCGCGCCCCTCAACCTCCCAAGCGCGTTCTGCAGCCACGCAGCGGATCCAGTGGGTGCCCCGCACACCTGCCTCTGGGGCCACCGAATTTCGATACATCCTAAACTCTGCCTCCACGGAACCTCTCGCCTTGCGGGCACGCTCCGAATCCAGTTCCTCAGGAACCCCGAAAAAACCCACCCCCCCCCAGGGATGCCACTTTCCGGGATCCCCGCCAAATGCCGGGCCCTCAGTCACTCCAGTACCCCGCCGCCTCTAAATGCAGCGACCCCAGCGGAGCTCCTTGGGTCTCCACTCGCCGCTGGGAGACCGGTCCCCAAAGCCCCGCCTCCTCTATAGGCTCCGCCCTGGCTCTGTCAAAACCCCGCCTCCAGGGCGGCAGGCTCCGCCTTCCTTTCCTTCCCCGCGAGGTGACTGCGTCCGGTGATTGGGTTGTGGCGCTAGGCCTCGCCCCCAGACTGACACACTCCTCCCCTTCTCCTGGCGCGGGGACCTAGCCCCGAGGTAGTTACGCCCCCACGCTCTCTCATTTTTGATGGTACAGTTTTGTCTTCTCCACCCAGGTCTCTTACTATTTTCTTGCTAATCCCAGAACCTCTACTTTTGGTAATTTTGGAATGAGATTTCGGAGGTTCCCAGTTTAGGACCTTTCACCCCGGGATGACGAACGTCCCCGTTGTCTGTAAATATTCCCTTCCACCTATTCCAATCAGTGGGCAGCCGGTCAGAAGGTAACCCAGGGTAGGACCTCCCAACGTCAGGAGGAGCCAGCCCCGTTCCCCGCTCCCCTCGCCAGTCCCTACCTTGTTCTGATTTGTGCGTGAGTGTGTGTGTGAATTTCTGAAAGAACATTAAAGAGACTAAGTGGATTTATCACCCGCAATTCCGAAGACTGCCGCCTTACAAAGACCCTCCTCCTTTGGTTCCCTCTTTTACCTCCTCTTAGCTTCCCTTCCGAGGGAAAGAAAGATAAAAGAAAACTGACAAAGACAAAAGTGGGAGGAGACAGATTCCCAAGACACCACAGAGACAGACACAACCATGGGAGGGGGGAGGGGAGACTCCTTAGGAATCCTACCAGGGAAATCTGGTATGGGGTCCATTCTTGGTGGGGATTTCTTTCCCCCAGCACACATTTTTCACCTTCTATTAGACTGGGCTTAGGGCTTTGAAGAGAGGGAATTTACAAGTAGACCCAAGTATCTATCCCAGAACTCCAGGAAATCGGGAGAAAAGGACAGACTATTCTAATAGGGTGACAGGGAAAAGATGCCAACTGCTTACAGCTGTTCCTGCCTTCAGGCTGGAGGGTGGTAAACAACTTGGATTAGAGCCCTGCATGGTATGTTGTACCTGCATGGGGAAGGCAAAGGGAGCAGAGTGCTATGGGAGGCCATCGCCGTCCACACAGGCTGCTAGAACAAAAATGCTATTGACTCGGTGACTTATAAGTAACAGAAATTTATTTCTCACAGTTCTGAAGGCTGGAAGTCTGACAGCAGGCTGCCAGTATAGTTGGGTGAGGGCCCTCTTCTGAGTTACAGACCTCTCATTGTATCCTTACGTGGTGGCAGGGGCAAGGGAGCTCTATAGGGTCTTTTTTACAAAAGCACTAATCCCATTCATGAGAGTTCCACCTTCATGACCTTAAGCACCTCCCAAAGACCCCCACCTCCTAATACCATCAAATTGTGCATTAGGATTTCAACGTATGAATTTGGTGGGGAGCACAAATATTCAGACCACAGCAGAGCCCCAGAGAAGAGGTCACTAGGCTCTCAAGTCCAGCTAGGGCTAGTTGCCCACTGGTACCCTGAGGTCAACCAGGAGGCCTCTGGTGTAGGGGTGCACAAGCAGTGGACTTGGTATCCATCTGTACACCTGCAGGACAGGGTTCTATGCTGAATTTGCGCATTCATACAACATGCAGGCGCCATGCAGGATGCTGGCAAGACATCTGCCCAGACAATAGATGTGAACACCGACCTCATGGAGTTGAGAATCTGAAGGAAAACCATGCACCGAGATAGGAGACATGGGAGAAGGATGAGATGGACTATGGAAATCATGGGTTCCCCTTTGGACGTTTCAGACTTAATGTGTTCTGTTCACCAAAGATCTTGAAAAAAGAATTCACATTTGCAGCTTCCACTTCCTCACCACCTACTCATTCCCCCCTCCCTTATATAAGTATTGTCAGAGATGTGTCTGTGTCTCTCTTTTTTTCATACCCACTATTTCTTAACCCTTTAAAACATATTTCCACTCCCTCCTCTACTGAAACTGCTCTCTCAAATACCAGAAGTTACCAAGAACCAAAGTTACCAGAAATTACTAGGAACCAAAATCAATGGCATTTGCACAGTATATATGCAGTGCCTTTCTGAACCCTCCCATGTTTGTCCCTTGTCCCTAGATTCTCCACTCACCTAGTTCACAGACATGTTATCTCCCCCCCACCTCTGTACATGCTTCAAATCATGCCCCCCTCTTTTTTTTCCCTCCCTTCCCCTAAGTGTCTATCTCTAGATTTTACCCTTTTCAGAGACTTTCCCATCCACTCCAAATTCAGAGATCATTTCTAACTAAATGTTTTTCTGCCAGGGACCAAATGTTCGTGTTCTCCTCAAATTAATTAGATCAGTTGAAATCTAATCCTAAGCGTGTTGGTGGGGCCTTTGGGAAGTGATTAGTCATGAGGACAGACCTTCATGAATAAGATTAGTGCCCTTGGGACGCCTGGGTGGCTCAGTCGGTTGAGCATCTGACTTCAGCTCAGGTCATGATTTCATGGTTCATGAGTTCAAGCCCCACATCGGGCTCTGTGCTGACAGCTTGGAGCCTGGAGCCTGCTTCAGATTCTGTGTCTCCCTCTCTCTCTGCCCCTCCCCCACTCACACTCTCTCTCTCTCTCTCTCTCAAAAATAAATGTTAAAAAAAAAAAAAAGATTAGTGCCCTTATAAAAAGAGACCCCAGAGAGCTCCCTTGTCCCTTCCACCACATGAGGACACAGTGAGAGGACAGCATTCCATGTACCAGAGGGGGCTCGCACCTTACACCAAATCTGCCACCACCTGGATGTTAAACTTCCTGGCCTCCAGAACTGTGAGAAATAACTCCTGTTGTTTATAAGCCATTCACAGTTTGTGGTATTTTGTTACAGCAGTCTGAGTTGTCAGAGACATTCTCCAACCTATATATGTATATGCAGGCATTCTTCCAGTGCCTGTGGAATACGGCCACATGGACCATACTGCTTGTCCTCTAAACTCAGCATGTTCCAAACCAAAATGATGAGATGCTACTGAAAACCTGCTTCCCTGTCTCTCTTAATGGCACCATTTCCCCCATCACCCTTATCTGAAAACTTGATGTTCCCTCCATCTTTCTCCTGCCTTTACTTTTTGGTGTGCTGTCAAGCTAAATCAATTTTATCATCACAATATCTTTTGAATCTGTAACTTTTCCCCAGCGCTTGTCTGAATAATGACCTCATCTGGGATTGCTGCAACAGCTCCTCTAAACGATCTCCCTACTTCCTTCCTACCTCTCTTACCTCTCGCAGCTCCAAGTCTCCCTCAACACTGCTGTCAGGTTACCCTCCCTAAACATGCTTTTTTTTTTTATAACTTCACTTCTCAAAACTCCTTCAAGATTCCCTATAGCTTACTCAATTATTTATAAAATTGTAATCTGGCCTTCACTCCCTTCCATAATTTAAAACCATCCAGCTTTCTCTCTTCATCCTAATCTCCGACCAAACTGCATTACTCATCATTCCACCCCCAGGTTTTTGCCCAGCTGTTCTCAAATCTCAGACCTCTTTCTCTAAATTCTGTCTCTTACAAACCAAATTGTTTGCTGCTTGTCATGTGTTTCGGACCACACCTAAGCTTGAGCTCACGATGTTCTCCCTTCACATTTGCGTCTCCACTTGGCCAAAATTTACCTATCCTTTAGGGCTCAGATCAATTCACCCCAACTCAAGCAGGAAGGAATTTCTCTCCTATGGATTTGACTAAAGCAATCACTTCTAAACAGAGCTCCAGGCATTCCTTGGAGCAATGATTCTCACCCCTGGCTATACATTAGAGTCATCTGGGAGCTTTTAAAAATCCCAAAGCCCAGGTCACATCCTGAACCAATTAAATCACAGTCTCTAAGGGTGAGACTCAGGCATCAATATTTTTTTAGACATCCCCAGGTAATTCCAAAGGGCAGCCAAGATTGCAAACCATAGGCTTAGAGGAAGTTTAGGGACCACAAAGGGAGGAGGAGGGGGGAGCCTATGGCTTCAACTAGAGCAACTTTCTTTAAGAGAAACGTATGCAGATCTAAAACCTACACATTGTTCACTTTATCTGCATTTTCCCATGTCTTCCCACCTGAGATGTTGTTGTTTTTGTTTGTTTCTGTTTTTGGGTTTTGGGTTTTTTTTAACGTTTATTTACTTAGGGGCACCTGGGTGGTTCAGTCAGTTAAGCATCTGACTTCGACCCAGGTCATGATCTCATAGTTTGTGAGTTGGAGCCCCACATCAGGCTCACTGCTGTCAGTGCAGAGCCCATTTCAGATCTTCTGTCCTCCTCTCTCTCTGCTCCTCCCCTGCTCATGCGCGCACGCTCTCTCTCAAAATAAATACATAAACCTTTTAAAAATCCTTACAAAAATAAATGAAAGTTTATTTACTTATGGGGGGGGCAGGAAGAGAGAATTCCAAGCAGGCTGTGCAGGTGCTAGTCCAACATGGGGCTCGAACCCCAGAACTGTGAGATCATGACCTGAGCTGAACCCAAGAGCCAGAGGCTTAACCCACTGAGCCACCCAGGCACCCCCCCACCTGAGGTCTTGATGTAAACATCTCACTTTGTGAGCTACTAGAAGGCAGGCGCCAAATTTGGTTTAGCTCTGGTTTTCAGATCCTCCTCAGATAGAACCTCTTGTACCACTCTTTGAACTCAATTGAATGGAAAAGAATTAGGCAGAGGAAGAAATGAATGACAATGGCTTCCTCCAGATCTCTTCACCCAGATTCCTCCCTTAAGAAGTGTATTCCAATTTGATTTCCCTCCCAGTTTACCTGAATTCCTTCCCTGTGTGGTGCTCTTGATTCTTGCACCACTACAGACAGAGATCCCATCCTCTAGGAGAGGCTCTGGACCCTCCTAACATCTACTTGAGAGGTCTGATTCCCCCAATCGTTTGATTCTGGGTCATCATTCCCCCTCGTTCATTGAAGATTCAGTACATAGGTTACTGCCTTCCTTCCTCTTTACCACCACGTCTGTCATTTCATTACTTTGGGGGGGGGGGCTTGAATAGCCCTGTAAATAACCATCCAGCACCCTGATCAATTCCTGGCCTTCATCACTTCCACCAAGGTTTTCCCCCACTCCTTAGCCACTCTTCTCTGTGTCCTACCTCCAGCTGGGTTACCATCAATAACTGCCACCCCTCCCAAATCTGTTCAGTCTTTGCATGTCACCCCTTCTTCCATTCAGTACCTCATTCCAAAAGTTCTTCAATCCCACCCAGACCTTCCATCCATCGACTCTCTTACTCTTCTTTCATATTTGTTCCCCTCAATTTTTCACTTCCCTTATTACCCAGTATAGATCTCACGGTTCAATACTGTCATCACCTCTCAGCCCTTGCCCTTTTATTCCTGGCCCCTCTCATTCAGACACATTTTAGTCCTGGTTAAATCCAATTCTGTCTGCTCCGCACCTGCCCCCAACAGCTGAATATGTCTGGGGGAAAATACACAGTCATATTGACTGGTCTCACTTCCTATCAGCCCTCAGTATGGCCTGCAAGCTCACATTGTCCCAAGCTGTTCACATCTCCCAAGTCTGAGACTGCAATTTCACAAGATGGCAACCTTCCTTCCTATTCAGTGAGAAAACAGAAAATTTCAGAAGAGAACTTCCCCCTGGTTCCACCCTCAAATCTACTAGTTCATTTGGTTTTCAGCTGTATTTATTGCCTTCTTGTTACTGCATAGAAGCTGACCTGCTCCCAGTTGCCACCCCATCTGTACATTGGGGTCCTGTCCCTTCCCACCTTTCAGAAATGAGACTCTTAAAATTATCTCCTACCTCTCTTACATAATCAGTTTCCCCCTCTTTACTGAAACATTCCCATCATCATACAAAGATGCTGTAATAATACAGCTCACGTTTGAGAAGGAAAAATAAACCTCTCATTTTCTATTTACCTATGCAGTGAAAGCACAACATTCAGAATAGTAGATACCCCTTGGCAGGAGAGGAAATCCAATTGGAGAGGGACACACAGGGAACTTTAACAATGGCAGGGAGATTTTATTTCTCAAAATCTTTTTTAATGTTTTTATTTATTTTTGAGACAGAGAGAGACAGAGCATGAGCAGGGGAGGGACAGAGAGAGAGGGAGACACAGAATCTGAAGCAGGCTCCAGGCCTGCTGGGGCTCAACGCGGGACTCGAACTCACAGACCATGAGATCATGACCTGAGCCGAAGTTGGACTCTCAACCAACTGAGCCACCCAGGTGCCCCAGGGAGATTTTATTTCTTAAGCTGCATGATGTTCATTAAATTACTTTGTAATATACCTGTGTCAAGATTGAGAAATGCTGAACTAGACCATCAGCAACATGTGACACAGTCAAACACTTCTTCCTCCTTGAAATGCTTTCTTCACTTTAATACTCTTTCTGGATCCAACTAAAAAAAGTATTGTATTCCCTAATTCCTTATTTGCTGCTCTTTTTGTCTTCATTGACAGCTCCTACTCCTCTTCCAGACACCTACATATTAGAGGGCTTCAGGACCCTTCCCTTGATCCTCTGCCTAATCCAAGCTCCCACAGCTACCATTGTCCCTTGAACTAACCCCTTAACTGGATTTTCTGCTTCCATTTTTGACTGATACAGTCCATTCTCCATGCAGAAATCAAAGTGATCTTGGGGCGCCTGGGTGGCTCGGTCGGTTAAGGTTCGACTTCGGCTCAGGTCATGATCTCACGGACCGTGAGTTCGAGCCCCGCGTCGGGCTCTGTGCTGACAGCTCAGAGCCTGGAGCCTGTTTCAGATTCTGTGTCTCCCTCTCTCTCTGCCCCTCCCCTGTTCATGCTCTGCCTCTCTCTGTCTCAAAAATAAATAAATGTTAAAAAAGAAACAATTAAAAAAAAAAAAGAAATCAAAGTGATCTTTTATTATACATCCTGCCCAAGCGAGCACCAGAGTGATCTTGTAAATTACCAGATGCTATCACTCACCTTGCTCAAACCTTCTGGTGGCTACCATATATACACTTAGAATAAGGTCCAAAATATGTTGGCCTATGAAGCCTACCAGACCTTGTTTCTTCCCCACCTCCTTGACTTCATCCCCTCCCACCCTTTGCCTTGTTTACTCTGCTTCACCCACTCTGGCCTCCTTGCTGGTCTCTGAGCCGCTAGGAATTTAACATAAAAATCCAATTCCTTTCCGCCTAGGGCCTTTGCACTCCTGTTTTTGTCTTCCTGGACACTCTTCCTCCAGTTATCTGCACGCCTGCTCCCTTGCTCATTCACGTCTTTGCACAAATATCACCTCTACAAGGAAGCTTCTCCTCATCATGATTAAAAACAGCACAAGGGGCCTCAGTCGATTAAGTGTCCTACTTCAGCTCAGGTCATGATCTCATGGTTTATAAGTTCGAGCTCCATAATGGATTCACCATTGTCAGCAAGGAGCCTGCTTCAGATTCTTCTCTCCCCCTCTCTCTCTCTGCCCCTCCCATGCTCTCTCTCTCTCTCTCTCTCAAAAATAAATAAACATTAAAAAATAAATAAAAAACAGCCCTGTGCCTGGTATTGTGGTCATAATGCATGGCCAAGATTTGGTAAAGAGCAGCTCTTATCATTAAACATTTCTCTGTGGAAAAGTCTGCCTTTCACTGCTTCATCCTGCCTGAAAACCCTGCCTATAATACAACCCTAAAATGCTTTGGGAGCAGAGGAGGGAGGAACAATTTTGACATAAATCCCAACAGAACTAAAACCACAGAAACCACCAAAGCTAAACAGAAGGGGAAATTTATTTAGCCTTTGGAAAGCTAGAATTTTTGTCTCTCGTGCTGATGATAAATCGCAGAGAGTAACTGCAGCATATGGTGCCATGTGGTGAGTATGGAATGCAGAGGAATGTGAGGGTATAAAAAATTCCAACCATCTTGATGCCTGGTGACAGGGCAGCCCGCATGGGATATTGAGATCTCTGAGAAAGCTGAGATTGACAAGCCAGAGATGAATAATACTGGATGTAAAGTGGCTTTCATTTCCTTATCTCTCCTGACTTGTATTGCTTCCTTCACCTGCAATAAACAAACTCCTGCAATCTCTGCAGGTCAAAATCATGTCCATCCTCCAAGACTCAACCCTCTGGACTCCTTTTCAGATCACCCCCCAGTTGGAAATAACCTCCCTGCCACTTATCAGTTGTATGCTTGCCTCTGGAGCTTTTGTTAACTATGACCTTACCCTATTAGACTGCTGGTGGGGATCTCTCTATATTTCTCTCTGTGTTCCATTGACAAGTTCTGAGTACTCAGTAAAGATTATTGAATGAATAAGAATCTTACTTCACCCATTTAGAGGGAAGGTGCCATATGCTTTGTGTGTATGGAGACAACAAGGAACAACCACCAGCTCACAAATTATCTTGCACCAGTTCCTGAACCTCTTCTCTCAGCTTCTGCCATCAGGTTAGATCTTTGATGACGGCAAAACAACGCCCCCGTGGAGCAGAAACAGACCCATAAATACAGAGGACAAACTGATGGCTGCCAGAGGGGAGGAAGGCAAGGAGATGGGCAAAGTGTATGAAGAACAGGGAATACAGGCTCCTAGTTGTGGAATGAATAAGTCACAGGGATTAAAAGTTCAACATAGGGAATACGGTCAATGCTATTATGATAATACTGTATCGTGACAAACGGGCTCTACACTTGTGGTTGAGCGTGGCATAACATATAGACTTGTCCTGTCATTACATTGTCCACCTGAAACTAATGTAACATTGTGTGTCAACTATCCTTCCATTAAAACACACACACACACACACACACACACACACACACACACACAATGCCCATACAGGATAGGGCAAGAAGAGCACCAGAATATGGCCAGATACTCTGAGTTACCTTGAAAAGATATGACTCAGAAAAAAGAAAGAAGAAAGAAGAAAGACAGGACAGAAATGACACCAGGTGGGGTTTAAAAACAATTATTTACAGGTAAATCCTCACAAACTTGTCATATGTGGAGATTTCCCTCAGAATGATCTTCAACAAGGCATTAAATGTCCTTTATAATGACTTGGATGAAGGAAGAATTATTCCAGAATAGGGTCTATTGTCTATAATCACAGATTGCAAAAGCAGTGACCCCACCTCCACCCCAAGTCCTTCCATTCTCCCAAGATGTCTCTCTGACTTTCTTAACACAGAGTCTCCTATGATCTCATTTCCTTTCCAGAGGTTCCTGTGTGCTACTCCCTCCCATCCCTTTCACCTGAGACAGGAGAAATGTCTTAGACACAAGGTAAGTCATGTTCCAAAGCACCCATACAATTTGGTGCTGTGAGGTTAGTCCCTGAAACACCAAAAGAAGAGGGAGAGCAGGAGACACTTGTAGTGGGAGGTTGGGATTGAATCTAGTCACTTGGAGAAGAAAGTTCCTTTTCATCTCTTTCCCTCAAGGCTGCTCTTCTTCCAGTTCATTCTCAAATCTTTAGGGGAAAGAGAAAGATGAGAAACAGTGTTCCTTCCTCACTCTTCAGTCCAAGCCTCTACCCCAACAGGTAAGCAAATTTTCACTTGTCATCCTCTTTGTGTCCTCCTCAGACTCAGATCCCATGTTCTCTAGTCAGGCCTGGGGATATAATCCTCCTAGCGTGTTTCCCCACTTCTTCCCAATTCCTTAGTGACTATCCCTAGAGAGCGGAGCCCCCGCATGATGAGGCTCAAGGGGCAGGGAACCAGGAGAGAGCAAGCAGTGAGGCAGTTAACATTCATGCAGCAACACTTTGGGGAAGAACCTATGCTTTTCCCCATTTCTGAGTCTTCACATCTTTGTCCCTTCCTACTCCTCTGTTTCTCAAGCTGAGACCGGGGGAACCTAAAGATCCATGGGTTCCTCCTCTGAGAATTCCGAGTCTTCTTACATAAAATTTAAATGTGTTTTCATTTTGATGAAATTAAAATTTTATTTATTTAAAAAAATATTTTTGGGGCACCTGGGTGGCTCAGTCAGTTAAATGTCCCACTTTGGCTCAGGTCATGATCTCACAGTTTGTAGGTTTGAGCCCCATGTCTGGCTCTGTGCTGACAGCTCCTGCTTTGGATTCTGTGTCTCCCTCTCTCTCTGCCCTTCCCCTGCTCACCCTCTGTCTCTCTCTCTCAAAAAATAAACATTAAAAAAAATTTAATAAAAAATAAATAAAAATTTAAAAATATACAAAAATATTTTCATTTTGGATGATTTGGATTACTTTCTTTAGGAGTTTATGTGCCTATGCTTGTATTTGTTTTTAGAGTCACAATGGTGACAAGGGATCACCTGAAGAGACAAAGTCGACCACTTAATTCAGTAGTTTTCAATATGGGTTCTATAGAACTGAGATGTAGTTCTAACTCATTCTTTGAATGGCAGTAAGAATGTCTCATCCCTAAGGAATATCTCCTAATCCTTCATCCACTCTCATAGCATCTCACACTTCTCCGTGCTACTGTAATTACTATTTTCTTGACGGACTAGAAGTTCCATGAGAGCAGAGACTGTGTCTATCTCATTCATCTATGTACCCTCAATTCCTAGCATGCTGCCTGGAACATAGCATGTGCTCAATAAGCATTTGTTGAAGGAGGAAGGAAGGAAGGAAGGAAGGAAGGAAGGAAGGAAGGAAGGAGAAACACAAAAATATAGAGACAAAGCCTCTGCCCTCTCGAGTCTGTTGGAACTGAAACACATACACACAAAACAATAAGAGAACATTACAAAGCAATACATTTGTAGCAGAATACAGTTTCTTTTCACTGAGAGAAGCTGATCTTTGAAGGGTCATCAGAGTGGCCCTCTCAGTTAAGGCATACAACACAAATTAGCAAACTTTGTCCATGGATTAGGGTGTAATCAAACTTTTGCGACTCATTCTAGACTTCCTGCCTTTTCAAAAAACGCTAGAAATGGAAAGGGGGAAGGAGAGAGGGAGAAAATGTGGATTAATTTTCAATAGGAGCCTGGGCTTACAAGGGAGCCTGGGATTACAAGAATCAGACTATTTAGCCATAGGGGAAAAGATAGCAGTGGACTAAGGTTATTCTGACCCAGAACCCAGAAGTAAAACTTGGGAAAAAGTCTAGGTTAATGACTTGAGTCTCAACACAAAATGGAGAGGACTGTTCTGCCTAATGAGGAAACTACCTCCCCTCCTGGCTGTCCTGGCATGGTTTTTGTAATGAAGAAGGAGCCAAAGTGAAGTACTGAGAATGGGATTCTCCTTCCCTGAAGAGCTGTGGTGGCCCAGCCAGTGCTGGGAGCTGGTCAAGCAAGGCTGAATCACACTTTTGTGTGGGACCTACTTCTTTTATTAGGAGGAGGAAGAGGACCAGTTTTCCATCCAGTGACACGCCCAATGGAACAGGTTATGCCAGTTATATATACAAAATACAGGACCAACTGAAGGGGCACAGAGCAAGGGTGAAGAGAATGGGATGAGGTTATTCTTGAATCATATCATTCAAAGTGTGGTTCATGGACCAGCAGCATCACCATTCAAGAGCTTGTTAGAAATGCAGAATGTAGGGGTGCCTGGGTGGCTCAGTTGGTTAAGTGACCGACTTCGGCTCAGGTCGTGGGTTCAGGCCTGCGTCGGGCTCTGTGCTGACAGCTCAGATCCTGAAGCCTGCTTCAGATTCTGTCTCCCTCTCTCGTTGTCCTTCCCTGCTCATGCTCTGCCTCTGTCTCTCTCAAAAATAAATCAACATTTAAAAAAATTAAAAACCCTATCAAAATAACATCATCACTCTTCACAGAACTAGAACAGGATTGTTCACAGAACAATCCTAAAATTTGTATGGCACCAGAAAAGACCCCAAATAGCCAAAGCCATCCTGAAAAAGAAAACCAAAGCAGAAGGCATCACAATCCTGGGCTTCAAGATGTATTAAACAGCTGTAATCATCAAGACAGTATGTAAACATCAAGACTGGCACAAAAACAGACACTTAGATCAATGGAACAGAATAGAGAACCCAGAAATGGACCAATAAACATATGACCAACTAATCTTTGACAAAGCAGGAAAGAATATCCAGTGGAATAAAGACAGTTTCTTCAGCAAATGATGTTGGGAAAACTGGACAGCAACATGCGGAAAAATGAACCTGGACCACCTTCTTACACCATACACAAAAATAAGCTCAAAATGGATGAAAGAACTAAACGTTAAGACAGGAAGCCATCAAAATCCTAGAGGAGAAAGCAGGCAAAAACCTCTTTGACCTCAGCCACAGCAACTTCTTACTTGACATGTCTCTGGAGGCAAGGGAAACAAAAGCAAAAATGAACTATTGGGACCTCATCAACATAAAAATCTTCTGCACAGTGAAGGAAACAATCAGCAAAACTAAAAGGCAACCGGCAGAAGGGGAGAAGATATTTGTAAATGACTTATCAAATAAAGGGTTAGTATCCAAAATCTATAAAGAACTTATCAGACTGAACACCCAAAAAACAAATAACCCAGTGAAGAAATGGGCAAAAGACATGAATAGACACTTTTCCAAAGAAGACATCCAAAGGGCTAAACAGACACATGAAAAAATGTTCAACATCACTCATCATCAGGGAAATACAAATCAAAACCACAATGAGATACCACCTCACACCAGTCAGAATAGCTAAAATTAACTCAAGCAACAACAGATATTGGTGAGGATGCAGAGAAAGAGGATCTTTTTTTGCACTGCTGGTGCAAACTGGTGCATCCACTCTGGAAAACAGTATGGAGGTTCCTCAAAAAATTAAAAATAGAACTACCTTACAACCCAGCAATTGCACTACTAGGTATTTATCCAAGGGACACAGATGTGCTGTTTCAAAGGGGCACATGCACCCCAATGTTTATAGCAGCACTACTGACAATAGCCAAAGTATGGAAAGAGCCCAAATGTCCATGGACAGATGAAGGGATAAAGAAGATGTGGTATACATATACAATGGAGTATTACTCGGCAATCAAAAAAGGATGAAATCTTGCCATTTGCAACAATGTGGATGGAACTTGAGGGTATAATGCTAAGCGAAATTAGTCAGAGAAAGACAAATATATGACTTCACTCATATGAGGACTTTAAGATACAAAACAGATGAACATAAGGGAAGGGAAGCAAAAATAATATAAAAACAGGGAGGGGGACAAAACATAAGAGACTTAAAAAAATTTTTTTAATGTTTTTATTTATTTTTGAGAGACAGCAAGACAGAGTGCAAGCAGCAGAGGGACAGAGATAGAGGGAGACACAGAATCCAAAGCAGGTTCCAAGCTCTGGGCTGTCAGCACAGAGCCTGACACGGGGCTCGAACTCACAAACCATGAGATCATGACCTAAGCCAAAGTCAGATGCTTAACTGACTGAGCCACCCAGGCACCCCAAACATAAGAGACTCTTAAATATAGAGAACAAACTGAGGGTTGCTGGAGGAGTTGTGGGTGAGGTGATGGGCTAAACGGGTAAGGGGCATTAAAGAAGACCCTTGTTGGGATGAGCACTGGGTGTTATACATAAGGGATGAATCACTGGAATCTACTCCTGAAACCATTATTGTACAATATGCTAACTAACTTGGATGTAAACTTAAAAAAAGAAAAAGAGGGGCGCCTGGGTGGCTCAGTCGGTTAAGCGTCCGACTTCAACTCAGGTCACGATCTCACGGTCCGTGAGTTCGAGCCCCGCATCGGGCTCTGGGCTGATGGCTCAGAGCCTGGAGCCTGCTTCCGATTCTGTGTCTCCCTCTCTCTCTGCCCCTCCCCCATTCGTGCTCTGTCTCTCTCTGTCTCAAAAATAAATAAACGTTAAAAAAAATTTAAAAAAAAAAAAAAGAAAAATGCAGAATGTAGGGCCCAACCCAGACTTCCTAAATCCAAACCTGAGATTTAAGTTTCCCCAAATGATATGTATGCACATCAAAGTTTGAAAAGGACTAAGATTTCTTCAGGAAGAAGACTTGAAAGGCAGTGATGAGTATGAGGGAACAGGTAAGAAGCTTCAGGTGATCCCAGGGAATCCCTATCCCAGGACATAGGGGCAAATGAGGAAAAAGAGGCCTGGGGGTTTCTCTTGCAGCACCCTGGACTGAATGGGTTAAGGAGTAGGTTGGATGGCTCTGGCTGGGAGCCCTGAACACAGGGCACGGGTGGGCCTGGGGTCTTCACCTAAAAAGATTGCTACCGCCATCAGTCACCGCCAGCTCCTTCATTCCCCCGCTCTCCCTCCTGAACCCCAGTCTCCCATTTCAGGACTTCTCCAGACTTTTAGTTTCAATGACCTGACCAGTCGGACCTCGCTAGCTCGGTTTGATTCGGCCAGGTTCGGTTGCTAAGGCCTACAGCATCCCGGTTGCGGGGGGGGGGGGGGGGGATGATGTCACGTCCAAAAGGCGGGCTCACCAGGTCTCTCCCTCCGCCGGATTGGTTGCCAGGAATTTTATTAGATTCGCAGCCTCGCGGGCTCAGGGTTAGCTGTTATTGTCCCCAGATGCCCCTGGCCCACGGCCGTCTTCTCCCCGTGGAGCAAGACTCTGAGGACAGTACTCAGGAAGCACTTAGCTTCGGAAGGAGAGGTGATCCGAATGATCCGGATATTGCCACCAGGCTAGGCGTTTCGGCTGCCCAGGTACTTTTTGACTCGATCGGGTGTCCGTAGTTGGGGCGGCTACCCGAACCGCAGGGATTTGTGGAATTTATAGTTCTGCATTAGTTCTGGATTAGTTTTGGGTGGGCCGGAGGCTCTAGTCCGGCAGGGATTTTTGGAGGAAAAAAAAAAAAAAAAAGACTTTGAGGACTGGGGGCCTGGGTCCCAGGACAGGGGAGGACAAAAAGGACGTCTAAATAAGAATTCTGCCATTAGCATTGTTTTGGTGTTCTTTTTAGGTGCTGACCTGAAACTGATCCACCCCTTTCTGACCAAAACTGTTCACCCACGGTGGATTCACCCACGGTGGAAGGGACCAGGCAGCCAAATGGAGATGCCACCAGTCAATCCAGTGGGAGAGAAGGACACCTCTCAACCGCAACAACAATGGGAAAAGAACCCCCAGGAGAACCTTGATTCAACTACCCAGATCAAGCAGCAGTCCCCAGACCCTCCTACTGAAATCCTTGAGCTGAGAGTGAGCCCAAATCAAGCCAGCCAAATTCTAGAGAATTCTCAAGGAACTGAAAAACTGGCCGCTGGACTTCAAGGAAACTCTGCCAAGTCTCGTGGATCAACCAATGAGATGCCAGAGCCCCTTCAAGCTTCTGATCTCTGGTACTGTCCGGATGGGAGCTTTGTTAAGAAGATCATAATCCGTGGCCATGGCTTGGACAAACCCAAGCTGGGCTCCTGCTGCCGGGTACTGGCGTTTGGGTTTCCTTTTGGGTCAGGCCTGCCAGAGGGATGGACAGAGCTAACTATGGGGTTAGGCCCATGGAGGGAGGGGACTTGGGGGGAACTCATAGAGAAATGCTTGGAGTCCATGTGTCAAGGTGAGGAGGCAGAGCTTCAGCTCTCTGAACACTCTGGACCTCCTTTCAGGCTCACACTGGCCTCCTTCACTCAGGGCAGGGACTCCTGGGAGCTGGAGGCCAGTGAGAAGGAGGCCTTGGCCAGGGAAGAACGTGCAAGGGGCACAGAATTATTTCGAGCTGGGAACCCTGAAGGGGCTGCCAGATGCTATGGACGGGCTCTTCGGCTGCTGCTGACTTTACCCCCACCCGGCCCTCCAGAACGAACTGTTCTTCATGCCAATCTGGCTGCCTGTCAGTTGCTGTTAGGGCAGCCTCAGTTGGCAGCCCAGAGCTGTGACCGAGTGCTGGAGCGGGAACCTGGCCATTTAAAGGCCTTGTACCGAAGGGGGGTTGCCCAGGCTGCCCTTGGGAACCTTGAAAAAGCAACTGCTGACCTCAGGAAGGTGCTGGCGGTAGACCCCAAAAACCGGGCAGCCCAGGAAGAGCTGGGAAAGGTGATCATTCAGGGGAAGAAACAAGATGCAGGGCTGGCTCAGGGTCTGCGCAAGATGTTTGGCTGATTAAAAGTTAAATCTTAAAAGAGACAGGAACCTGTGAATTGTGGTTTATGCCGTGAGATTTTGAGGGGACCAAGAGGGAGGGTTTCAGCCATGTCCCATTCATTCCTAGCTTTTGCTTTCTTAGGGGAGGTAACAGTGGACTGTGCGCCTCTTTCCCTCTTTTACCATTAAAAGCCATATGATCACCTGTGCTACATTTTGGGGGGCTTATTCATATCCGAGGATAAATGGACGATACATAAACTTCTGAATTTAGGACTGGGGGAGATGGCGGGCCTTTAAATCCCGGGAACTACATCTCCCAGGCTTTCTCGTTGGGTCCCGCCCGGCGCATGCGCAAACTATACAGCCCGGTTCAGCGGGAGTGCTGTCCTTCTGCCGTGCTCCCATTGGCCCGCCCTATCCAGCCATCTCAAGTATTCAGCACCCAGGTCTCTTACTGGTCGGTAGAGCTTCCGGGACACCGCCCCCTTTTTTTAAGAGTCAACTGATTAGTTGCTGATGGGGAGAGGCGGGTCTTGGGGGACCGTCTCATGGCTGGGGGGCGGGAGGGAAAGATGGCGGAACTGATGCTGCTCAGCGAGATTGCGGACCCAACACGTTTTTTCACCGATAACTTGCTGAGCCCGGAGGACTGGGGTCTGCGGAGTGAGGCCTGGGGGAGGGAGGAGGGCTGTGGCATACTATGCTTTTGAGGCACGCAGGGAGGAAGCGGAGGTCCATAGAGGAAGGCTGGGCACATACGGAATCCATCACCCGAAAGAGGGCGGAGCAGGGGGGCTCGTTGTGCATTCGGGGGGATGCGGGAGTTGGGAAAGACCTCTGCTCCCAGCAAAAACATCGAGTTGTTCCGGGGTGGGGGAAGGAGGAGCTGAAGTTCTTTGGCTGTATCACGTTTCAAGTGGGCGGGCGGTAGGTCTGGCCGAGCCGAGCCAATGAGGGATGGGCCCAGGGCTGTGTGTAGATCTGTAGGCTGGGCCACCGGACGACCCCCTGACGCTCTTCATCTCTTGCAGACAGCACCTTGTATACTGGCTTAGATGATGTCGCGGAGGAGCAGACGCAGCTCTTCCGTTGCCCAGAGCAGGATGTCCCGGTACTGCTTCTCTAGCCTTGTCTCTAACCTTTGGGGGTCGGGAGTTGCCCCGGAACAAGGACTCAGCCCCAAGCCAGAGCTCATGAAGCCGTTGTCTTCACATTCTTGCCATCTAATGTCCTTCTTTATTCAGTTTGGCAGCAGTTCCCTGGATGTGGGGATGGATGTCAGCCCTCCTGAGCCACCCTGGGACCCCCTGCCTATCTTTCCAGGTAAGATATCCCTTGTGATTCCTGCATCCTTACAAAACCCTCTCTTTCCACTGTTTTCCAGGAACTACACACTCCCCTGTATCCTCACACCTCCTCTTCATAAGTGCCTGTGCACTCCTCTTTCCTTCAGCCCCTTATGTGTTCCTTCCCCTTTGCCTCAGGTGAGGGGATCCTCACTTCCAAGCCTTTGGGCACGTTTTGGACTCTTCAGGCTCTGCTTCCTGGTTATTCCCCAACCCCTTTCTTCCAGACCTTCAGGTGAAGTCTGAGCCATCCTCCCCCTGCTCCTCTTCCTCCCTCAGCTCTGAATCATCGCGTCTTTCCACAGAGCCCTCTAGCCAGGTGAGAGAACCATCTCCTTCCTTCTGCTGTTTGTGGCAGGGATGGTGTTCCAGTCCCTTCATGCATAGGTGCTGAGAAAATGTTTTGTGTGCTATGGGTCATGGAGTAGTGGTGGTGCCTTTGGATTTCTTTAATATCCTCATTTTCCATGTCTCCTCTGTGGTTGTCTGTAAGTGAAGATGGAGTCATTTTAATAAATAGAGATATGTGGCAGCCATGGTGAGGCCAGGAAGAAGAGAGTTGTTAACTGCTGAGAATTCTGAAATTGCTCTTGCCCCAGTTGTCCATTCTAAGGCAATATTTGAAATGATGAGACTTCATCAACCCTCCCAGGAATAATATAGAGAAAACGAGGGGCCAGAGACAGCTTAAGGAGATAGTAAAACCAGAATGTCAAATAATTAGTAATCAGTAAAAGCTAGTTAAAAATTAGTAAAAACTTTTGTTCTTACTCTTGCTCTCAACACCTTCCTTGTTTTATTTTTTCTGAGCCCCCACCACTTCACCCCACTCTCACCCAGGTCCCTGCTGTAGGGGAGGTGCTGGTTGTGAAGACAGAGTCCTTGGCACCCCCACTCTGCCTCCTAGGAGATGATCCAACATCCCCATTTGAAACGGTCCAGATCAATGTGGGTCCCACCTCTGATGACCCCTCAGGTAATAACAGCCTGCTACCACCCCCAGGCTTTACCAAGGCAGGGTAGATGGGAGAGGGGCTTTACCAAGGCAGCAGGAGAGAGAGAGAGAGAGAAAGTAAGCAGGGGAGGGACAGAGAAAGTGGGGACAGAGGATCTGAATCAGACTCTGTGCTGATAGAGGAGAGCCGGAAGAGCCTGATGCCATGTGGGGCTCAAACTCAGGGACCCTGAGATCATGACCTGGCTGATGTCAGACGTTTAACTGACTAAGTCACCCAGGCACCTGTCCCCCCTGCCCCGGCCCCGTTGCTTTGCATTTTTAAAAAACTTATGGACAGTATTTTAGGGCATATTTATTTATTTCCCACCCCTGAAGTTTTATTATAAAAATTTTTCAAACATACAGAAAAGTTGAAATTCCATATACCCAACTCCTAGATCCTACAGTTAACATTACTTGCACTATTTCACTAAGTGTTACTAAGTTTATTTACTCTTAGGTGTTTACACAGTAAACATTTATAGAGCACCTACTCCATGCCACATACTGGACGGGGTGCTGGGAATGCAAGATGAAGAAGATGTGAGCATCATGCTGACCCAAGAATCCTGTAGTGTGGAGGGAGGGGAAAGACAGATACCAGTTGCTGCAGGTGTGGGAACTCCAGGATAGACATTGCAAGGTGCCATGAAAACTCATAAGAGGGGCAGCTCACCCTATTGGGGCTGGATCAGTGATGTGCTCCTGGAGGAAGCATTTCCTGAACTGAGTTTGAAGGACACATAGAAATTAGGCACAAGATGAATGTGGGGACTGTGGCATGTGCGCACACGTGTGTGTGTGTGTGTGTGTGTGTGTGTGTGTGTGTATCTAGGGAGCTTGTATCTCCTCAGAGTGGATGTGAGGAGGGAGTGGGAAATGGAAAGAAAGTTGCAGAGGCTGCAGGCCAAGTGAGAACGGTGCTAAGGGACTCTTAGCTTTTATCCTATGCACAGTTGGGAGACTGAAGAATTGAGCAGGAGAACAGTGTGATTAGGAAGCTGACTCTGGTGACAGAGTAGAGAGAATGGATCATGGAGAGGCAGGACTGGATACAGTTCCTCAAGAAAGATATTTGGATTCTGAAAAGAGGCAGAAAGAATGACATAGAATGGAAGAATTGCAGTGACTTCCTGCGTAGGATTTGATGCCAGAGTTTCATGCTAGGGCAGATAGGTATTGCAAGAGCACGAGCCCCCAGGCCAGGGAATGTGCTGAATTCACTGTTGTGGATTACAAAGCGCCTTCAGGATTTCCTGGCACTGCCTGTCTTTGGCAAGGGAGCCCAGTGATGCAGTCCATTCTGTTTTCCTCCCCAGCCTCAGGGCGGGGCAGGTTAGTATAGAAAATGGGTTTGGAGAGAGAAACAGATCACATTCGCAAACAAGATAAGGATATAAACCTTGACTGTTGAGGACTTTGCAAAGGAGTCAATTGTCCCCTTGTATTTAGGTTATCTTCTGAGGGCCTGTGCTTTACCCATCAGTTTGATAGACAGGAAGCATAAAACATAATCTTTGCTTTTGGAGAGTCTCATGAGTGTCATAACACGTGGTTAATAATCAAATAGTGATCATCTCTGAGGAGGGATCCAGGTGGCTGGTAGACAAGAAAGGGAAGGAGATCCACTTCACTGAATTACCTTTTGGTCCTTTGGAGTTTTGTGAGTATATTACCTATTCATAAACATAAGTTGAAATTTTTAAATAGCAATATTGGCAGTTCTATAATTAAGTACCTAAAAGAGTTGTATGGACCAAAGGTAGTGGCAGACTGTTGACCTTGGGGTTGAATCTGGCCCTCAGATGACTTTTATTTCACCCACATGGGGTGACCAGCAAGTCTCACAGATGGATTTAACAGAGGCCAGGAAGGCTCAGAGGTGACTGAGGCTTTGTGATTTGGTGCCTGGGAGCCTGACGGAGTAAAAAGGGAATTTGTGTGAAGGGACAAGCTGTGAGCCCCATTTAAGGCCAGCTTGAATTTGGGTGGGTGGTGGGGCACAAGAAAGGAATGACCAGCAGGCACCTTGGGAGTCAGCATTGGGACACAGGGGAGCAGTCAAGGGTAGAAATTCAGACTTGGCTGCTGTCAGCATAGAGACAGCTTCAGGAGCCAGTGAAGGAGAAAGGAAAGTTCTGGGCAAAGAGGTAGGAAGAGAGCCAGCAGGTCAGCAACCCCATAGTTCTCTGCCTTCTGGATTGCATGCCTAGGGCCAGAATAGTCTTAGTTTTTGGTACAAGGGGGAAGGACCATGTCTTCCATCCCCTATCTTAATCCTCTTCTCCTTCAGTGTTTATCTGATACCCAGCATTTTATATTATCCTGACACCCCACAGATGTCCAGACCAAGCTAGAGCCTGTCTCTCCATCTTCCTCCATCAACTCTGAGGCTTCCCTGCTCTCAGCAGAGTCCCCCAACCAGGTGAGCATCAACCTTTCTTACTCTCTCCAGACATTCCAGTGAGCTCCTTCTGCCTCTCAGAGGTATGAAAGCATTCTCTTCTTCAGCTCCTTCTCCTTGATATCCCTCCTGACTCACATATCTTTTGGAATGCCCAACACAGGGTTTTATAGGAGAGGAGGTACTGGAAGTGAAGACAGAGTCACCATCCCCTCAAGGGTGTCTCCTGCGGGATGTCCTAGGCCCCCCACTTGGAGGTGTCCAGATCAGCATGGGCCCATCCTCCGATGGCTCCTTAGGTAATGGGGCAAGCTGATACATTGGGATCCCCGGCAAGAGACCTCTAGTCCTGACATTCCTTCCTTTCTTCCTTTTCCCTTCCTTCAGGCAAAGCCCTGCCCACCCGAAAGCCACCGCTGCAGCCCAAACCTGTGGTGATAACCACTGTCCCAATGCCACCCAGAGCTGTGCCTCCCAGCACCACCATCCTTTTGCAGCCTCTTGTCCAACCACCCCCAGGTACTAAAATAGGAGAGAAGGAGCCGGACTGGATTGACTTTCTCGGGGAGCTCACAGCCATTGAGGCTCCCAGCCCTTGGGTGTTCAGGTACGGGTATGGACACAAGAACAGCTCTCACCTCCTTCTCCTGCTCACTTGCCCCAGTGTCACCAGTTGTCCTCATCCAAGGTGCTATTCGGGTCCAGCCTGAGGGGCCGACCCCCCCTGCTCCAAGGCCTGAAAGGAAGAGCATTGTTCCAGCTCCTATGCCTGGGAACTCCTGCCCACCTGAAGTGGATGTAAGTACTGGGGAGGAGAGGAGTAAGACTAGTAATGGGGAGGAAGTCTGCCATGGAAGAGAGAATTGTGGAATGAGGAGGGATCGAAAAGTGAGGAAGCAAAGCCATAGATGATCCTGAAGGTCAGAGTGGGTCCCTGTTTATATATGAGTATCAACTCTGTAATTTTAGGATCCTTAGTTTTGCTATCACTGAAGATGAAGAAATGGCATTGGCGTCAGTAAATCTAAGGCAGGGGACCCATACTGTGTTATGGTTGTGGCAGTAGTTGGAAGAGGGAGGCTGTTTCCTAGGGGAAAACCAGGTAAAGTGTTCTTTAATTATGGCAAAGTTAAAGTGTGGGCCCTAAAAAGAATTGAGAGGAAGGAAGACCCCACCCACCAAGGAAAGGAACTGAGTTTGCACCAGGAACCAGGATGGAGGAAGTCCTTCCTACAGTCTGACTTCTCTCAGCTCTGAGGACAGGAGCAGGGAGTGGTTGAGAGAAGGGCTCCTTCTGTGGAAAGCTTTAGCAGAGAGGAATAACCCGTCTCTGGCTGTGTCGGTAGAGGTCAGGAAGGGGATAGAGTGGCCAGTGTGAGCATTGGGTAATCAGTTCCTGAAGTTGGGAGGCATAGTTCCCCTCTCCCACCCCTCTGTCATTCCTTTTCTGATCCTCCCGGTACCCTAGGCAAAGCTGCTGAAGCGGCAGCAGCGAATGATCAAGAACCGGGAGTCGGCCTGCCAGTCCAGGAGGAAGAAGAAGGAGTATCTGCAGGGGCTGGAGGCTCGGCTGCAGGCTGTGCTGGCCGACAACCAGCAGCTCCGCAGGGAGAATGCTGCCCTCCGGCGGCGGCTGGAGGCCCTGCTGGCCGAAGTAAGACGGGTCGGTCCCAGGCCCCTGGGAATACAGGCAGGCTCCTTGGGGATGACTCACCCCCTCTCTCATCTCTCTCTCTCACCTTAGAACAGCGAGCTCAAGTTAGGGTCTGGAAACAGGAAGGTGGTCTGCATCATGGTGTTCCTTCTTTTCATTGCCTTCAACTTTGGACCTGTCAGGTGAGACCTTCCCTGCCTCCCCCAAAGTTTCTGGGTGGAGCCCACCCTCACAGCTGCCTGCCTGCCTGCCTTGGCACAGGCCCTTTCATTCCACTTACACGCAGGCAGCACAGCTGTCCTCAGCACCCACGGGGCATCCAGCCAGTCCCTTCTCCTTCCATCATTTCTCTCAAATGGTGTGTCCTGGAGCAGATGGTGGTAATAACAATGGTAAAGATAGTGACTTTTAAGTGCTTGCTGAGCTCCTCGTGCTTCCTGGCTTTATTAGGTAGCGATGGTTCTCATTCCCGTCGTACACATGAAGGGATTCGCTCTGCAGGATAGATTGGAAGCCAGGCAGGCTTTCTGCAGAGCCCATGATCTTAACCAGCCCCTGGACCAGGCTGGAATTCCTTACTCGATCCTTCCTCATCCTCAGCATCAGTGACCCTCCTCCAGCTCCCATCTCTCCTCGGATGAGCGGAGAGGAGCCTCGACCCCGGAGACACTTGCTGGAGTTCTCAGCGCAAGAGCCGGTTCATGGAGTTGAACCCCTCCAGGGTTCCTCCCTGGGCCCTGAGGAGCCCCAGCCCAGCCCCCCAGGCCGGCCAAGTTTCAGGTAAGGAGAGGGCCCTCTCTCTTTTGGGGATGCTGAGTGTATCTCCTCTCCAAAACTTACTTTTTCTTCCTAGGGGAACCAGAGTTCTCCTGCCATCGTTGCCTGTTCTGTTGGGGGAAGGGCGTGGGGCAGCCTCTAATCATTGCCTCCTCCCTTCCTCACTCCAGGAACCTGACAGCCTTCCCGGGGGGCAGTGCCAAGGAGCTGCTGCTGAGAGACCTGGACCAGCTCTTCCTCTCCTCTGATTGCCGGCACTTCAACCGAACCGAGTCCCTGAGGTGTGGGGGATCCCCAGCTGGGGCATCTTCCCTGTCCTCTGAGGCCCCCTCCACAGGCGGCCTGGCTATCCCTGTGTACTGAAGCACCAGTTCTCCCTGCCCTCTCTTCCCTGTCCTGTGCTCGGGCAAGGAAAATGGGAGCTCTGGCTCCTTACAGAGGTGTTACCCCTCTGTTTCCCTAGGCTTGCGGACGAGCTGAGCGGCTGGGTCCAGCGTCACCAGAGAGGCCGGCGGAAGATCCCCCAGAGGGCCCAGGAGAGACAGGTAGGAGGGGCTAGGGCTGGTTCAAGGAAGGCCACTGGAAGACTAAATGTCCTGGGGATTTTGAGGGAGCATCTCATTGTAGAGGTTTGAGGGATCATTTGGGGGAAGTGGAGGGGTGGGTGTGAGGTGGCATCAGCTTCCAGGGGCCGTCTGTCTCTTTCCCTTTTCCCTTTACCCTCTTCAAATCCTTAGATACTTCTCCTTCCAGAAGTCTCAGCTCTGGAAGAAGTCGCCTCCAGTTAAGGCAGTTCCCACCCAACCCCCTGGGCCCCCAGAAAGGTGAGTCTATGAGGGTGCTTATCTGTTACTAAGGGAGGTTTCACTCTAAAGAGCTACACCCCCAGAAGCTATCCTGTGTCTGTCATCATTGCCACCAATGGCGTTATGCCTCCCTCATCCACTGGGGTCTCGTGTCTTTTTCTCTTACCCTCTCCCATCTTCCCCAGTGGGGACTGGGCATGGGGCTTAGTTTCTCCCAAATCCTGTTTCCCCTCTTGGCTAGGGATTCTGTGGGCCAACTGCAGCTATATCGCCACCCAGACCGTTCACAGCCAGAGTTCCTGGATGCAATTGACCGACGAGAAGACACATTTTATGTTGTGTCCTTCCGAAGGGTGAGTCCTTCCCTGCCCCATCCCTGTCACCCTGCGCTCTCCAGCAATCTGTCTTCAGGCTGAGGCTATAGAGTAGAGGTGGGGAGAGCCTGTCCACATCTTTTCCTCCAGCCCTCTGGCCCGGCCCCTTTGTTTCCCAGGACCACTTGCTGCTCCCTGCCATCAGCCACAACAAGACCTCTCGGCCTAAGATGTCCCTGGTGATGCCTGCCATGGCCCCCAATGGTAATTCTCTCCCTGCCAGATCTGGGGAGGGGTCCTGAAATCGAGCAATAGGGAGGTTCTGATAGGGAGATCCAGCATGAGGAGCTGAGGGGGAAGTGGAGAGAGGAGTGGGCCATTCCAGAGAGAGGCTAGACTCCTGGCTGAGAAGATGCAGGAAATGGATGGAGAGAAAAACCGAATGCAGGAGACGTGGGAGGAAGACGAGGGTGCAGGCCATCCCTTGGTGATGGTGCTCAAGGAGGTATGGGCAGAGGGGGTGGGCTGGGAATGGCCAGATTCTCACCTTCTGTGTTCTCTTCCTGTCCTTTCCTCTGTGACCTCAATCATATGTGTCCTCTGTGACTCATCGATGTCATTTGCTTTTCCTGCCCCTTTCCTCTCCCTGTACCAACCCCATCCCTACCCTCTCATTCAACTCCTGCTATGGACCGTCTCCTCACCATTGCCCCTCCCTCCCTGCCCACCTCTACTTTTTTCCTCTCTGTTTGCCTGCGCTTCTCCTCTTTCTTAACTCTCTCCTTCTCACAGAGACCCTGTCAGGCCGGGGGGCTCCAGGAGACTATGAGGAGATGATGCAGATCGAGTGTGAGGTCATGGACACCCGGGTGATTCACATCAAGACCTCCACGGTGCCTCCCTCGCTCCGAAAACAGCCATCCTCGACCCCAGGCAATGCCACAGGTGGCCCCTTGCCAGCTTCTGCAGCCGGCCAGGCACGCCAGGCCTCCCACCAGCCCCTCTACCTCAATCACCCCTGACCTGTGCAACTCACACTGACTTAGAGCTGGTGGTGGGGGACGGGAGGTGGGGGGTGACCAAGTGGGGCTTTTCTAAGTTCTCTGATCCCTGGGCTTGGGGCAATTGGTAAAGGAAAGACAGGGTGTGGGGTTAAGCCCTTATTTGGGGGTGAGGGGGTTTACCTCTCTTCTCACCCCTTTTTGGAATATAGGGCTCCTCTCATTTCTCTGAACCCCTAATTCCTGCTTCTTTCGAGATTAAGTTTTGGGGTAGGTGGACTCCTGCACACTCTTTATTCTTTTGTTTCTCTGTTTAGGGGGTGGAGGTGGGAATTTGGTCCCCGGGAGGGACAAGGGACATTTTTACATTTTGGAGCTAGTTACTGGGAGTAAAGGAGGGATGGTGGTGGGAGATCAGGTTTATGTATATGTATATCTTCTTTTTTATTATTAAATAAACAACTTGGAGGGAGTTGAAGGAATGGTGACTGCCTTCCTGGCTCAGGACGGGGAATTGGGGGAAAGTGGCTTCTGTACTGACAGTATATCAGACAACCAAGCACTGAAGACATAGCTGGCTCTGGGGTGGGATGGGTGTGGGATCCCAGACCTCATGTCATTCCCTTGTCCCCGCCCCTACAACACTGGGGCATGTCTGTGTCTAGCGGTGGGGGTGGCGGGGGGCGGGGGGGGGATGAGGGTGGGATGTCTCCTGGCATGACAGCCCTGAGGATACAGATCCCTGGAATGTGTCTGAGTAAACAGGAAGGACAGGGGGCCCCACGCCCTTTGGGGTAAGCAGCGTCCCTGGGTCTCCTGCATTCTAGCAGGTTCTCCCTCCCCTCCCTTGATTTCCAGGACGAGCAACTTGAACAAACAGCAGAGCTGGGGCCAGAAGGCTGTGAGCCAGAAAGGAGGGGCCACAGTGGAGAAGGGAGCAGTGTTTGGAGGGAAGGGGAGATGTTCAAGAGCATCTTCTTAGCCCTAAACTTGGGGAGACTGAGACTTGTGAGTCCAGGTGAAAGAAAAGGATGAGAACGGACCTGGCAGGAAAGGCTGTGCTTCTAATTAGGAGGAAGGGGAAAAGGACAGGGTGAGGGGCCAAATCTCACTCAACCTGGGGGGATCCCATCGGCGGCTCTTGTCCAGCAGCGCCTCAGGCCTGGCCCTGCAGGAGTGTCCTGGGTCAGCTAGAGGGTGTGGGCTGGGCCTGGGCCCAACGCCCAGATGACTGGACAGGGGCCGCCCGGGCCACAAGCCCAGGCCTGAAGGAGGAGGGGAGAACCTCACGTGTCTAGCCAGGCTCCCCCACTCCCCATTACTGTGTTTGGGGTGAAAACAGACTGAGTAACTATGGCAACCTGGAACCAGGGCTCCCAGGAACTAGGCCTCTCCTCCCTCCGGAGCACAGCCCTAGCTTTTCGGCTTCCCTGTCCCCACATCCCTCGAGGCTTATCCAGGCCCAGTGCAAGAGCAAGGATTTGGGAGACAGATCACCTGAGTTGGATTCCCTGCTTTACCTTTCATTAGTGGATGCCCTTGATATGTAACTTAAACACTTGGGGCCTTAGTTTCCTCATCTGTAAAGCAGAATACTCCTACCTACTTCTCAGGGTTGGTGTAAGGGTAAAAGATATTCACGTGCCTGGTCCCTGGAAGGTGCACCTGTCCCTTGTTCCTTACACCTTTCTCTTTGCATTTACACTGTCCTTTTCTCCTCTATTCCACTCTTAATCCCAACTAGGTTCATCACTGTTTCATTGTCCCATCTCTCTCTGTACTGACCCCAGCTCAGGAAAGTGCTTGAGTGTTGGCATCTCAGACTTGGGGCCCTGAGGTGGGGCCTGCAACGCATCTGGCTGAGTGGCAGGGGACAGCTGGCACCTTGATGTGAACTGGCAGTCGACACTATTGGCCCAGTGAGTGGAGTGGTGGAAAGGATCAGGAGAGGCATGGAGCAGGGGTGTGCAAGGCAGGAAGGTGAAGGCAGGTCAGTCTCTGGCTGCCGCCCTCCAGGCCCATGTGGCTCTGCAGCCACAGCCTTATCCCAGGCCACCTCAGTGTATGGCCACTGTCACTCCTGCACCTCCTGTTGGCCCCTCCTGTCCCAGGCCCACTTTGTCTTTCTGTTGGGCCGCTTTCCTTCCTCAGGATCCGGCCTTTTGTTCCTCTTATCCTCCCTGACCCATTGCCTCTGCCTCTTTGCACCAAATTCCTTTCCTTTCCCGCCTCTCTTTGCCCTCTGTCCCACTGGGAGCCCTCACCTTCTCTTTTGGACTCTTCGGTCTATGTTCATCTTGTTGTTTCTTGTCCCTTTTGTGTTTTGCCCTTCCTCCCTCCTGTTCCACTCTCTCTTCCCTTTCTTTTTACTTGTTCTTCTCACCTCCTCCTGCTGCTGACCCTGTGCTCAACTCCTCCCTTTTCATGCCACCCCCTCCCCGGTCCTGTTCCTCTGTCCACATTCCTTGTCCTGTGGGGCGACTTCCTCTCCTCTCCCCCGCTTCAGCCCTCTCCCCCTTCCTCCCCCTTCACCACTGCAATCCCCCGTCCTCTTCCCAGCTGTGGGGGCCAGGACTAGAGAGCCTAATGCTTGCCTCATCGTTCTGCTATGGCTTCTGGATACAGCACATCTGGATTCGGGGGCCCAGATGTGTGGTTGCCACAGCGACCTCAGTCCCTCTGGTAAATACAGGCGCCCACCCGCCCCAGAGCAGAGAACAAAACAATTGTGTGACTTTCTTTTGTCACGAGATAGAAATGTCCTCCCCCCTCCCTTCTCCCCACACCCGTGTCTCCAGGCAAAGGAAGTTTTATGGGTCCAAATCCTTCCTTCTGTGGCTCTGTGGCCCCCTTTTCAGCCCCAGCCTCGTGGTTCTCTTCCATCTCATGTCAGGCTGTCTCCTCTCTCTGAGCTCCCCTTCCTCACCATCTCCCAGTCCCACCCCTCAGTAGTGGAATGTTGAGTCCCCTATCTTAAACTTGGTGGTTTCTTACCAAATCTGCATAGCAACTGAATGCAGAAAAAAGTTCTAGAAATCCAGATCTTCTACCCTTCCTTCTCAAACAAGTTCTTCCAGAAGCCCCTTCATTTGTTTCTGCCCTAAGCCTTGCATCTTTCCAAGGCTGTTCCTGGGGAAGGGGAGAGAATACATGCTTTGGAATCAGAAAATCTGGGTTGAGGCTCACCTTTATCACCACTAGCAAAGTCCCTTGGACAAGTCACCTAATGTCTGTGACCCTCCATTTCCTCAGCCACAAAGTGGGATTGATCAAATGCCTGCACTGTGTTGGAAAGTGTTTTGTCAACGGAAGCCCAGTACAACTGTTTTTCTCTCTTCCCCCTCTCTGGGACTGCTCCCTTGGATCACAGCCCCTGGCCTCTCTTCATTCCTTCTCTTCTCCTTCAGGTCCTTGCCCTTAATTGCCCTCATTCTTTTTCTTCCCTCCCTTCTCCTGGTCTTTCCTTTCCTTCCTGTCTGTATCTTTTCTCCCATATCCTCCTGAGGTCAGGACAGGGACATGGAGGTTCTTTCAAGGATGAGCGCCCAGAGCTGAAGACACCTGGACTGAGGATTCTGAGACCACAAGCCAGAGCATGTGGACAGTTGTCAGCAACACCGATCTTTCTACCGTCACCTGAAACACCTCAGTGAAGGCAACGGGCTCTGACCATTAGGTCTGGGGCTCCTGCCAGACTCCCTTTCCCCATCCTTCTCACCCAGTCTTTTCATAACTCAACAGTGACAAGAATTCATTAGGCACCTGTGCGATGCAATGTCTGTGCTTTACTGATGAAATGCAAACATGTAAGACGGGAGCTCCTCCAAGAGCTGGAAATCCAGGGGGTGAATCAAATTTTAGACAATGATGATCTCAGAAACTGGAATTATGTCTGTTAAGCCTACAGTGGCTTCTCCAAATGCCTTGTAACCTTGTAAATGTTTGCAATCCCATTCTGTTCTCTGAGATTCGTATCCCATCTGTTCCTAGTCGTGGACTTCCAGAACACCCCACAGCCATCCTTCGAGTTCTCACATCTCCAGGGGCTCCTGGCCACTCTGTGGGACAAGTATACTTATGGTGGCCGTACTTAGTAAATCATAAAACCAAGAATAAGACATAGGAAGAACAATGGCTATAACCGTGAGACGGAATTACCAAAATCTGGGAATGTGAGAGAAAATTCATCCTCTGTGCAGTCTGTTCTCCCCAAATAATGCTGTTTCAGACTCTCCCTCCCCACTCTTTCATGTGCTTCCCCCCAGCCCTCCCAATCAGAGGGAAGCTATTACCCACTCCAGGCTCTGGGGGCTTTGGGCCAAGGCAGAGGAAGGAAGCTGAGCCCAGTTCCGTCCAAGATGCTGACTTCATCCTCCCCATCAAAGCCAGGAAAAAAACAGCCACACACACACCCAGACACACACGGGGACACCCACGCGAGGGTCCATGCAAGCCTTTGCCCTCGGCCACAGGGAGCTAACTGGCCATGTGGCAGCCATACACTGTGCCAGTGTGCCCTGATGCAGGAACAACACACACCTGTAACCAGGGGGATCCAGTCTGGGGTGCAGACACCCGTGCCCCAACCTAAGTGGCAGATGGGCACATACAGGCTCCTCCAGGTCCCTTTCACCCATCACCTGTGACTAGGCCAAGCTACTCCCTGATGATAAGGTTGGTAGCGAGGTAGCAAGAACTCAATCCCTGTGAAACCTGGTGGGGTTGCCTCACCCTGGATACTTCTGTGACAAAAGTCTTCTTTTCAGCCCATCGTAAGGGTAGGGAGCACAAAGGGATATGGAGCCAGAGAAAGAGCCATCCTTATGTGGGAGTGTCTGCTGCCCTGTCCTCTGGTATCAGTCTTCCTGTCTCTGCCTGAGGTCAAAGTGCTTTCTTTCCTGAGCCCCCAACTCTTCCTACCTCTGCTCTTGCTCCCCTGTAGCACCCGAACAACATCAGCTCCTTTCAGCTTTCTGCTGACTACACCCTCCCATTCATTACCCCCCCCCCATATCTGCCTCCCGCCTCTAGCTCTGTCTCCCTCCCTAAGCCTCCCTCCTAAATTTCCAGCTTCTCTTCCCTGTCTCTCCTGAACCCCAACTTCCTTCCCAAGTCATATATCTTGGTGCTCAGCCAAGCACTCAAGCCTCATCTGCCATTTCTCTAGAATTTGCTGAGGTAGGTGAATGAAAAGAGGGCAATGATCCCAAGCTGAGAACAGGTGGACTGACCAGAACGGATGGGAGAGGCAGTGTAAGGACAGGGCCAGCAGAAAAGATAGGAGAGGAAGAGACAGGTGCAGGTGGAAGCAAAGGGACCAGGCAGGAAAGGGTCGAGGGGGGCTTCCTTCACCCCTGCCCCTGCCCCACACTCCCAGGAAAGAATGGCAGTGGCTGGGGTGGGGAAGGGGGAGTGGGGGAGCAGAGAAAGAACCGGTGCTGGGCAACAGGCAAGAGGGACAGGATCCAAGCTGGAGCAAAGTGGGAGCAGGGCAGAGGTGGGAAAGGAGGTGCCAGGGAGGGAGGAGGAAGAGGGGCTGGCCAAGAGGAAGGGTGCTGGTAGAGAGGAGAACCCAGTGAGAGAGCAGGAGCAACAGGTGGGGAAATGGTGGGGGGAAAGGAGAAATGGCATAAGGGATTGGGGATGTCAGGTTGGGCAAAAACTAGGGTGGGGAGGAAGAGTAAAAATGGGACAGGGAAAGGGTGTGGGAGGTAGGACCAGGGATGCAGGAGGCAAGACGGTATTGTGAGACTCGGTGATCCCAGACAGGGAGGGGAGGAGGGGTGGCATTCGATGACGTTGGGAAGGCCTGGCAGGGACTGGAGGGGTGGGAGGACCTGCCCTATCTCCGCTCCCCTCCCTGACCTCATGCTGGTCCTCCCCTTCTCCTCCCCCTGCTCACTGCAGGCTCCCTCCTTCTTGCTGTCGCTGCCGAGATCGACGGTCGGGTCGCAGCTCCGTGAGCCCCTGCTGCAGGGAGCAAGCAAGGGGACCTCCAAGGAGCTCAGGGCTGCCAAGACACGGTAGCTCTGCCCTGTCTTGAGAACTCCCCTCACAAGGTCAGGGACAGAGCAGGTGCAGAGGCACTGCAGCCGCTTGTTGCCCAGGTAAGCAGCAGAGCTCTGGGGAGAACAAGGGAAGAGCTGGGAGCGGTGGGGGCTCTGTCCTACCCCTACACCCCAGGCGAAGGTGTGACGGGAGAGCTCTCAGGAGAGCCTCGCAGAGCAGAGACTTTCTGTTGGGACAGAGGAAAAGGGACGTTGCACTGGGGACTAGACTCCCTATGGAGGGTGTGTGTGTGTGTGTGTGTGTGTGCGCGCGCGCGCGCGCGCGCACGCGCAGCGTTTGGATGGGATCAGGTGGTGGCACCAGGGTGGAGGTGGTTATCGATGAGGTAGGACTCGGAGGTGCCCTGACTGGGGGAAACAAGGGGCTGGAGGCTGAACCAGTGGCCAGCTGGATCTCAGGAGTAAAGTGCTCTGGTTGGGACCCCAAGTGCTCTGGTTGGAGCAGCCGAGGCTAGACCTCCGGGAAGGTGCCAGAGGGAGCCTCTCAGCATGTGGGTTATAGGATCTGGGAGGGAGGTCTGGGGGTCTTGAGCCTTTAAGAAACTCTGAAATGAAGCAAAGTCAGGATTCCCAGGTCTGGGAAGGGCACAGAGCTTGCGGAAAGGATCCTAAAACTTGTTCTTGGCTGAGAGCTCTGCACCCATGACTCACGGTTCAGCGGGGCCGGGCTGACTAAGAGATGCCTCCAGGGGCACAGGAGCTCCGTCTTCCTTCCGTCCCCCTTCCAGGCTCTCCTTGCTTCTGTCTGTCTAAACCTCCCCCTGCCCCCTACACGTGACACGCCCTGGGTGGGGCGGGCGGGCCCCTTATCTCGCCTGGAAAGAATTTAATGGCTTGGAAACAACTGGAAATGGAACCCGGAGGAACTACTGGGAAGCAAGTCGGAAACACCGCAGCTGCCGGCTGTCCGCTTCCAGTCCCCACCCGCTTCCCGCATCCCGCTCCCTCCCCTCTTTCTCTCCCCTGTTTCCACTCCCTTGGAGACACGGCACCTTAGTTCTTCAGACTTCCTTCCCCCTGAGTCCTGGTCACTCAGTGCAGGACCTGAACCCACCTTCCTGTCTCTCATTGCCCCCTGACTCTTTCCCACTGGGAGCCCAGAAATCCTCTTACTTTTTCCATTCCTCTGGCCCATAGCTCCCCAGAATAAAGGGCATCTGGATCCCCCAAAATTCCCCCTCCCTGGCACCTCCTTACCTTCTGGCTTCAACCCAATATCTGGAACCACCCACCCCCCATCGCCCTCCTTCCTCTCACACTCCTGGAATCCTTCTACTTTCACCACTCAGGTGGCATGAAGGGCAGAGGGGGGCAGGGGGGTGGGGCCCAAATCGCCCAACTCTGGAACATCCCTCATGGAAGCCGGCCCTTCTTCACACCTCTTGGGACCAACAGTCCCTGATGAGCAAAGTGTCAAAGTTGGCCACAACATGAATACCAGGCAAGCTGAGTCACAGCTTGGGAGGATGCCCCCATCTCTGCCAGCTCTCCAACTGTGAGGAGGATGCCGAAAGGGGGAAGCCGTGTCCCCCCTCCCCACTGCAGAAAGGCGCCCCAGACACAGCAGTAGGGGGGGATGATGAGGGGGAAACACAAGAAACACCCAAGTTCTTTGCTTTCCTAGTGCTGAGAGAAGAGCAGAATTCTTCCCAGAGTTGGAGGTGGGGAGGTGGAGAGGTGGTGACAGGGCAGGAGTGGGGGTGGGGAAGGAGGCTCCAGGCTGTGAACTGGGGAGGCTACCCCTATCCTCTCAGGCCTGCCTTGCTACCTTCCAGCTTCTCTCCTTCCTGCAGCAGGGAACCTGTCCCCCTCCCCGACCCCACCACCGAGTTGGGAAAGATGCAGGATCCAGTGGTGGGGAGGGGGACTGGACAACTGACAAAGGCCCCCAGGGGTGTGGGGCACCAGGTATCTGCTGCTTCCCTTTAGAGCAGGGCCTCCCATCTGGTTCCAACTATGTTCTTTGCCTCACAAAGCTGCCCCCTGAGCCAGCGAGAAATCAGCTTTCTTAGGCATCACCCAATGAATACGTGTGGAGGAGCCGCGAAGAGGAGATTGTGCGCACACACACCTGTGCACACACTCACACATGCGTGCCTGCAAAGTTGCAGGTTTATTTGTGTATAAGTGTGTTCATGCTTGTATTTGTGGATGAGTGCACACTCAGGTATATTTGGATGTGTACATGTGTTTATGTGTGCATGCACCCCTTGGTTTGCATGGCCTTAGACACAGAGTGACAGGATTTGAGGGTGGGTCAGAGCCCACCTTGTACCCAAGGCTACACTCCAAGCTGACAGAAGGGCCGAGGGGCCCAGGGAAGGGCAGCTGTCTGCAGGCCAGGCCTCTCTGCCTGGACCTTCTCCGGCATGGTGCCTCTTAGTGTGGAAATGCTCTTTCACTGTTGTCCAGCTTTCCTTCCGTCTCTCCTGGGCTGGTGGCGGGGAGCCCTGAAAACTCCCTTTTCTCAGACTCAAGAAGTTTATGGGTAGGAAGCCAGGAAATGTGTGTGTGTTGGTCACCGTCCCTTCCCTCCTCGCCGGTCAGCGTTTCCACACTCACCCTGCCCTCCTCTCTCCAGTCTCTGGTCCAGAAGAGCTGGGCGCCTGCCTACACCTCTCCTTAACCCTTCACCTGGACTGAACCCTCCATGTCCCTTTGCCGCAGCCCCCTGCCCTGGCTCACCCTGAACACCTCTTTTCTTTCTGTGCGGCCCAATCCTTGCTTCAGTGGATTCCACAAACAGCTGGATACCAGCACCTAGATCAAGACACAGGATATTCTTGGCACCTCAGAATTTCCCCACTATGCCCTTCTGGTCGCTACTCCCCCAAGAGCACCACACCTCTGACCTGTAACACTACCAATTAACATTGTCCCTCCTCAGACTTCATATAAATACAATTTTACAGCATGTTCTCTCTTGTGTCTGGCTTCTTTTGCTCAACCGCATATTGGTGAGATCCATCCATGTTACTACATATAGTTGCAGTATGAATAAACCATGCTTTATTTAATCCATTCTACTGAGGTGAGATATTTGGGTAGTTCCCGGTTTGGGCTATTATGAGTAGTACTGCTCTGATGGGTATATTCCTGGGGGTGGAATTGGCGGATCATAGGGTTCGCATAGAGCTCTGGTAGATTTCATAGATTCTGCAAAATGGTTTTCTAAAGTGCTTGTACTATCCAGCCCTGCCAGAATCCACACCTGGCCTCTCTAGCCAGTGTCTGCCTGTGCTGTGGTTTCTATCCAACTTCCTGTCCCAGACACTGTCCGTGGTCCTAGCCCTGACCTTGGTCCTGTTCTTGGTTCTAGCCCTGATGCTAGTCCTCAGCTTAAACTGAACTTTTCATTCACTCATATGGTCAATATTTATCGAGCACCTAATATGTCTAGATGCAAGGATACAACAGCCAAGAAAAAAATCAGGGCCATGCCTGCCCTCATGGACCTTATAATCTAGTAGGTAAGATTGAGTGTAGACAAAAAAGTATTAAAATAATCCCACCAATAAATATATGATTATAAATTGTTATACATGGTACAAATGGGAGTTACATGGTGCTTTGATGTGAGGGGGAACCTGACCTGGGCAGGAAAGGTTCCCTGAGGAAGCAACATGAAGTTGAGACATAAGGGATAAGGAGGCCACGAGGGAAGGGAAGAGGGTTTCACATATACAAAAGTCTGGGAAGAGGGTGAGGGATGTAAGGTCAGTGGGACTGGAATGGAGAGAGGGAGGGAAGTGTTATGGGTGATGAGGTGGGAGAGGTCAACAGGGGCCAGATGAGGCAGGGCTGTTTGTCAGCCTTTGAAAGGAATTCAGAAGAGAGACACTGGAGAGTATTTAGGGGGAGTGGGACATCCTAGTTGTCTTTGTGAGATTGTATGGGGTGACAAGGGAGCAGAGGGACCAGCTAGGAGGTGAATACAGTTGTCAAGCAAAGGGCAGGTGATGGCTTGAATTCTAACAATGTCAAGAGGGAGAGAAGTGAGCAAATTAAAGAGATGTTAATGAGAGGGACGCCTGGGTGGCACAGTTAGTTGAGTATCCGACTCTTGATTTTGGCTCAGGTCATGATCTCACCGTTCATTCATGAGTTTGAGCCCTGCATCAGGCTCTGAACTGACAGTGTGGAACCTGCTTGAGATTCTGTCTCTTTCTCGCTCTCTCCCTCCCCAGCTCTCTCTCTCTCTCTCTCTGTCTCTCTCTCAAAATAAACAAATAAGCATTAAAAAAAAGGGCAAATATGTCAACATATGGTGGTGTTGATGGGGGTTAGGTTTCTAGTTGTAAAACTGGATGGAAGGTGGCACTGTGAGTTGTGGTGGAGAACACAGTGGAGAAGGGATGGGGCACAGGAAGGGTGACCATAGTCCAGTTTTGGAGATGTTGAATATGAGGTGCTCAAGAAGAGATGCCAAGCAAGTAGGCAATTAGATATATTACTTGGAGTTAAGAGAAGAGGAATGGGCTAATTTATAAATTGGGGTATAATTTGGAAATTAAAATCATGGGTCTGGGTGAAAGTACTGGGTGAGTGACTAGAGAAGTAGATCTCCACTCTGGTTGCACATTACAATCACCTGGGGAGCTTTTAAAAAATACTGAATAGGGGAACCTGGGTGGCTCAGTCGGTTGAGTGTCTGACTTCGGCTCAGGTCATGATCCCGTGGTTTGTGGGTTTGAGTCCCGCATTGGGCTCTGTGCTGACAGCTCGGAGCCTGGACTCTACTTTGGGTTCTCTCTCTCTCTCTCTCTCTCTCTCTCTCTCTCTCTGCCCCATCCCCTGTTTGCACTATGTCTCTCTTTTTCAAAACTAAACATTTAAAAAAATTTTAAATACTGAGTAAAATCAGTTTTTCAGTTACTCTAGGCACATTTCAAGTATTCAAGAGCCACATAGCTCTCCTGGCTACCATATTAACAGCACAGATACAGAATGTTTTAAAATGGAAGATGTGGTGAACTATGTCCAGTGATTTTTAAGACAGGTCAAGTAAGATGAAGACAAATGTTTCTCAGATTCTGTGACATTGAGATCTTTGGGAGATCTTAGGGAGGGCTGTTTGATAGGTTGAAAGGAGGTGGGGAAGCCAGAGGGGAGTGCAGAGGGGCATTCATGGGATTTGGAGAAATGGAAACAGCAAGTACAGGTAAATCTTCTTTCTTTAATTTTAATTTAATGTTTTATTTTTTTAAATCTACATCCAAATTAGTTAGCATATAGTGCAACAATGATTTCAGGAGTAGATTCCTTAGTGTCCCTTACCCATTTAGCCCATCCCCCTTCCCACAACCCCTCCAGTAACCCTCAGTTTGTTCTCCATATTTATGAGTCTCTTCTGTTTTGTCCCCCTCCCTGTTTTTATATTATTTTTGTTTCCCTTCCCTTCCGTTCATCTGTTTTGTCTCTTAAAGTCCTCATATCAGTGAAGTCATATGATTTTTGTCTTTCTCTGACTAATTTCACTTAGCATAATACCCTCCAGTTCCATCCACGTAGTTGCAAATGGCAAGATTTCATTCTTTTTGATTGCTGAGTAATACTCCATTGTGTGTGTGTATATATATATATATATATATATATATATATATATACACACACCACA
>NW_026057580.1:10211429-10218585 GCF_023721935.1 Panthera uncia
TATATATATATATATATATATATATATATATATATACACACACCACATCTTCTTTATCCATTCACCCATTGATGGACATTTGGGCTCTTTCCATACTTTGGCTACTATTGATAGTGCTGCTATAAACATGGGGGTGCATGTGTCCCTTTGAAACAGCACACCTGTATCCCTTGGATAAATGCCTAGTAGTGCAATTGCTGGGCCGTGGGGTAGTTCTATTTTTTGCTTTTTGAGGAACCTCCAAACTTTTTTCCAGAGTGGCTGCACCAGCTTGCATTCCTAGTACAGGTAAATCTTTTGACAACTGAGGCCATGAAGTTGGGGAGCGAAATATGTGCTGCCTGGAAGAAGTATGAGATTGAGGGAGATGAGATTGTTGTTGTTGTTGTTGTTGTTGTTGTTGTTGTTGTTGTTGTTTTAAGACATAACTTTCAGGGTCTCTTGGGTGGCTCAGTCAGTTGAATGTCTGACTCTTAATTTCTGCTCATGTCATTATCTCATGGCCATAAGTTTGAGCCCCGTGTCAGGTTCCACTCTGGGCGTGGAGCCAGTTTAGGATTCTCTCTCCCTATGCCCTTCTCCCACTCATTCTCTTTCTCTCTCTCTCTCTCTCTCAAAAAAAAAAAAAAAAGATATACCTTTCATATTGTGAAACGCACAAATCTAAAGTGTATAGCTCAATTAATCTTTGAATATGTATACATCCGTTTAACCACCACCCAGATCAAAGTACAAAATATTTTCAGTAATCCTATCCTGTCTTCTAGTAAAGATTAACTCTGCCTGTTTTGGAACCTCATGTAAACAACATCATTTACAATGTTCTTTTTTTATGTCTGGTTTCTTCTGCCAGCTTTATGTGTGTGAAATTGTTTATGTTGTTACATGTAGCAGGAGGGTGTTTTCATCACTGTAATAGTCCATTGTATGATTGTGCCACAATTTGTTTATCCATTGTACTATTAATGGACACTTAAGTTGTTTCACTTGGCTAATATGAAAAAATTTCCATGAACATTCTTGTACATGTCTTTTGGAGGATACATGCAGTCATTTCTGTTGGATATTTACCGAAGTGGAATTGCTGGGTTATAGGCTATGTGTCTTAGCAGATACTGCCTAACAGTTTTCCAAAGTGGTTGCACTAATTTTTGCTCCTGCTGGCAATAGATGAGAGTTCCATTTGCTTTACATTCTTGCCAATATCAAGCAACAACAAGCCCTTTAATTTAGCCATTCTGACTGCAAAATAATGGCAGCTCATTGTGGTTTTAATTTGCATTTCCCTGTTTGCTAGTTTTGTTATGCACATATATATGTTTATTTTCCATATGTTTATTGGCCCTTTGGATATATTCCTTTCTAGAGTATCTATTTAAGGCTTTTGTCAATTTGAAAGACTGGGTTGCCTGTCTTTTTGTTTGTTATTTTTTGTTTTGCAGATTTTTTTTGTATCTCAGATTTTAATCATCTCTCTCACTCTTGTTCAATATCCATCTCTACCTCTCTCCCTCCCTCGCTACCTCTCCGCGTTTCTCATGTATTTTATTTCAGTCTATGGCTTGTGTTCTTATTCTCTAAATGGTGTCCCTGGATGGCCAGAAGTGATCAACTTCATGAGTCCTAAGGTATCTGTCTCTTTTTTATGGTTAGGTTTTGTGTGAAATCTTTTATGGTTATATCTTGTGTGGTCAGGTTTTAAAAAATCTTTGCTTACTCTAAGCTTGTCAAAAATTTTCTCCTATTTTTCTTCTATATGATACTGTTCTGAAAGGTATTGCTTTACCTTTCATAATTAGGTCCCTGAGATTCACTTCAAATTAATTTCTGTTGGTGGACATAAGGTAGAGACAGATTTTTTTTTTCCAGTTGGATCTTTTCTCATTTATCAGAAAGAGCGTCTGTTTTTAATCACAGTGTCACCTTTGTCAGGTGACCGACCACATGCATGTGGGTCTGTATCTGGACACTATTCTGTTCTATCCTTCCTTGCACATTTCTAATTGCAAGGTTTTTGGTAATGTATGAACTGAGGAAGAAGGATTCTTTTATTTTTATTTTTTTACATGAAATTTATTGTCAGATTGGTTTCCATACAACACCCGGTGCTCATCCCAACAGGTGCCCTCCTCAATGCCCATCACCCACTTTCCCCTCCCTCCCACCCCCCATCAACCCTCAGTTTATTCTCAGTTTTTAAGAGTCTCTTATGGTTTGCCTCCCTCCCTCTCTAACTTTTTTTTTCTTCCCCTCCCCCATGGTCTTCTGTTAAGTTTCTCAGGATCCACAGAAGAGTGAAAACGTATGGTATCTGTCTTTCTCTGTATGACTTATTTCACTTAGCATAACACTCTCCAGTTCCATCCACATTGCTACAAAAGGCCATATTTCATTCTTTCTCATTGCCACGTAGTATTCCATTGTGTATATAAACCACAATTTCTTTATCCATTCATCAGTTGATGGACATTTAGGCTCTTTCCATAATTTGGCTATTGTTGAAAGTGCTGCTATAAACGTTGGGGTACAAGTGCCCCTATGCATCAGCACTCCTGTATCCTTTGGGTAAATTCCTAGCAGTGCTATTCCTGGGTCATAGGGTAGGTCTATTTTTAATTTTTTGAGGAACCTCCACACTGTTTTCCAGAGTGGCTGCACCAGTTTGCATTCCCACCAACAGTGCAAGAGGGTTCCCGTTTCTCCACATCCTCGCCAGCATCTCCTGATTTGTTCATTTTAGCCACTCTGACTGGTGTGAGGTGGTATCTGAGTGCGGTTTTGATTTGTATTTCCCTGATGAGGAGCGGTGTTGAGCATCTTTTCATGTGCCTGTTGGCCATCTGGATGTCTTCTTTAGAGAAGTGTCTACTCATGTTTTCTGCCCATTTCTTCACTGGATTATTTGTTTTTCGGGTGTGGAGTTTGGTGAGTTCTTTATAGATTTTGGATACTAGCCCTTTGTTCAATATGTCATTTGCGAATATCTTTTCCCATTCCGTCGGTTGCCTTTTAGTTTTGTTGATTGTTTCCTTTGCAGTGCAGAAGCTTTTTATCTTCATGAGGTCCCAATCGTTCGTTTTTGCTGTTAATTCCCTTGCCTTTGGAGATGTGTCAAGTAAGAAATTGCTGCGGCTGAGGTCAGAGAGGTTTTTCCTGCTTTCTCCACTAGGATTTTGATGGTTTCCTGTCTCACATTCAGGTAGAAGGATTCTTTTAAACAATGGGAGATATTTGAGCTCCTGTGAAAGTTAAATTTTTTTTTAATATTCATTTATTTTTGAGACAGAGAGAGAGGGAAAGAGAGAGACTGAGCGTGAGGGGAGGTGGAGGGAGAGAGAGGGAGACACAGAATCTGAAGCAGGCTCCAGACTCCGAGCTGTCAGAACAAAGGCCGATGCAGGGCTTGAACCCACAAACCGTGAGATCATGACCCGAGCTGAAGTCACCCAACCAACTAAGCCACCCAGGCGCCCCAAGCTCCTATGAAAGTTGATGGGAAGGATTTAGTGGAGAGTGAGGGATTGAATAAAAGGGAAAGAGAGGGTAATCTTCACCTAAGAAGACAGTGGACGCTGAGAGCCAGATGCTTGTGGAAAGATTGGCCTCATACACTCATCTGCTGATCTGTTCGACATAAATGTGTTGGGTAGCCCCTGGGTGTCAGGCACAGGTATACAGCAGTGCCAGGACAGACGAGGTCCCTGTTCTGATGGAGTTCCCACTTCAGTGGTGGGAGAAAGATAACAGGCAAGTACCTAAACGAACGGGTGATTCAGGCAGCAGTAAATGCCATGAAGAACATAGGCAGGATACTGTGATAGAGAGTAATGGAAAACATTCCTCCTGGGCCACAGGGAAGGTCTCTGGGATCAAAGACATGTGAGTTAAGATTTGAGCAAGAAGGAGCCAGTCTTGAAGAGCATCCCAGATGCAGAGAATGTACAGCTAAAAGGTCCTTGGGCTAATGTAAGCTTGTAGTATCTGTGGCACAAACAAAAGACCAGTGTGGATGGAACGGTAAAAAAAAAAAAATAAAAAAAAAAAAAAAAAAAAAGGATGCCCTCTGCCCAAGGAGGGTATCCCTTAGGTTGGGTTGAATGTGGAGTTTTACATGCATGTGAGTTGGGTAGATTGGTTGTGGGTGGTGGGACTGTGGATGTGTATATTGAGGGAGGTGGGGAGCCATCTTGTCTCCTTCTCTGAGAACTGCTCACATGTGTCCTCTCTCCTCACAGCCTCCTGAGTGATGCCAGCCCAATGGTTCCTAATCTCCAGACTGGCCTTCCTGGTACTGCTGGGCACAGTCAGAGCAGGCCCTTTCTCTCCACGGTCCAATGTGACACTCCCAGCCCCACGCCCCCCTCCCCAGCCAGGAGGCCGCACAGTGGAGCCAATAGGGGGAAGCCCCTCTTCTCGGCTTTATGAGCACAATGTGGAAGGAGGGGAGAAGCAGGTGGTGTTTACCCACCGCATCAACCTGCCCCCTTCATCTGGCTGTGGTTGTCCCCCCGGCACGGAGCCCCCAGTCCCTGCTTCAGAGGTGCAGGCCCTGAAGGTCCGGTTAGAGATCCTGGAGGAGCTGGTGAAAGGCCTCAAGGAACAGTGCACTGGGACATGTTGTCCTGCCGCTGCCCAGGCTGGCACAGGTGAGCAGATGATCATGCGAGGGGGCACAAAAAAAGAGGAAGGTGGGCAAGTGTGGCATCACTAGTCCCTAAAGGACCTTGGTATGAATTAGAAAAAGGCATCCCATCTTCCCCCTTGGGGGTGATGAGTGCAGCTCGGGGCACAAGTCGGAGAGAGAAGCCACCAGGCTTGATGTCAGCACCTCCCTCTCCTGTCCCCAAGCATATGCTGGGGCCTCCAGAGGCCACATATATTGACTAGGAGTACCTGGACACAAAGATGACCTTATGAAACGAGCCTGGCCCTCCTGGCCAGGGGAGCACTGCATGGGCTCCATCTCTCTCCCCAGAGAGACTGAGGCCTGCCTCTCCCTCTTCCTCCAGGCCAGACAGACGTTCGTAGCCTCTGTAGTCTCCATGGCGTGTTTGACCTGAGCCGCTGTGCCTGCTCCTGTGAACCAGGCTGGGGTGGGCCCACCTGCTCAGACCCTACAGGCGCTGGGGTGTCCCCATCCTCCCCACCCTCAGGCTCCGGATCCTGCCCAGATGACTGCAACGATCAGGGTCGCTGTGTCCGCGGGCGCTGCGTGTGCTTCCCTGGCTACAGCGGCCCCAGCTGCGGCTGGCCCTCCTGTCCCGGGGACTGCAACGGCCGCGGGCGCTGTGTGCAAGGCGTGTGCGTGTGCCGGGCTGGCTTCTCTGGAGACGACTGCAGCCTGCGCTCGTGCCCCCGGGGCTGCAGCCAGAGGGGGCGCTGCGAGGACGGGCGCTGCGTGTGCGACCCCGGCTACACTGGCGACGACTGTGGGAAGAGGAGCTGCCCTAGAGGTTGCAGCCAGAGGGGGCGCTGCGAGAACGGACGCTGCGTGTGCGACCACGGCTACACCGGCGAGGACTGTGCGGTGAGGAGCTGCCCCCGGGGCTGCAGCCAGAGAGGTCGCTGCGAGGACGGGCGCTGCGTGTGCGACCCCGGCTACACCGGCGACGACTGCGGCTCGCGGAGCTGCCCGTGGGACTGTGGCGAGGGCGGGCGCTGCGTGGACGGCCGCTGTGTGTGCTGGCCTGGGTACGCGGGCGAGGACTGCGGCACCCGGACGTGCCCGCGAGACTGCCGGGGCCGCGGGCGCTGCGAGGACGGCGAATGCATCTGCGACGTAGGCTACAGCGGGGACGACTGCGGAGTGCGCAGCTGCCCGGCCGACTGCAACCAAAGGGGCCGCTGCGAGGACGGCCGCTGCGTGTGCTGGCCGGGGTACACGGGGCCTGACTGTGGCTCACGCGCCTGCCCCCGCGACTGTCGGGGCCGCGGGCGCTGCGAGAACGGCGTGTGCGTGTGCAACGCGGGCTTCAGCGGCGAGGACTGCGGGGTGCGCAGCTGTCCCGGGGACTGTCGCGGCCGGGGCCGTTGCGAGAGTGGCCGCTGCTTGTGTTGGCCCGGGTATACAGGCCGAGACTGCGGCACGCGCGCCTGCCCCGGCGACTGTCGTGGGCGCGGCCGCTGCGTGGACGGCCGCTGCGTGTGCAACCCGGGCTTCGCGGGCGAGGACTGCGGGAGCCGTCGGTGCCCTGGGGACTGCCGCGGTCGCGGCCGCTGTGAGGACGGCGTGTGTGTGTGCAACGCGGGCTACGAGGGAGAGGACTGTGGCGTGCGCAGCTGCCCAGGAGGTTGCCACGGTCGCGGCCAGTGCCTGGACGGGCGCTGCGTGTGCGACGATGGCTACTCAGGCGAGGACTGCAGCGTAAGGCGGTGCCCGCGCGACTGCAGCCAGCACGGCCTGTGCCAGGACGGTGTGTGCACCTGTTGGGAGGGCTACGCAGGCGAGGACTGTGGCCTTCGTACCTGCCCTTCCAACTGCCACCAGCGCGGCCGCTGTGAGGACGGGCGCTGCGTGTGCGACTCGGGCTACACTGGGCCCTCCTGTGCCACCCGCACCTGCCCGGCAGACTGCCGGGGCCGTGGGCGCTGTGTGCAGGGAGCGTGCGTGTGCCACGTGGGCTATAGCGGGGAGGACTGTGGGCAGGAGGAGCCTCCCGCCAGCGCCTGCCCTGGGGGCTGTGGGCCCCGGGAACTGTGCCGTGCGGGCCAGTGTGTATGCGTCGAGGGCTTCCGAGGACCGGACTGTGCCATTCAGACGTGCCCCGGGGACTGCCGCGGCAGGGGAGAGTGTCGTGAGGGCAGCTGCATCTGTCAAGATGGCTATGCAGGGGAGGACTGCAGGGAAGGTGAGCAGGTAGCCTTCCCCAATAGGATGGGTCAGGAACTGGGATCCAGAGCCCGTGGGAAGGCCTGAGCCTGAGGCCTAGGAACCCAGGGACTGGAGAAAGTGTGAAGGAGGTCAGTTATTGGGGTTTGGGGTGGGGGGCAGTCATAGAAGACAGAGAGCCAGTGTCCACCAGGAGCAGCAGAACCATGGGGGCGGGGGGGTCCTGCAGGCAGGACCTGCTTTCAAATCTCTAATGGGCAGGTTGGAGCTCCTTTAGTTGCTTTTAGAGAGATTCTGTGTTCCGGGAGATGGGGGGGGGGGGGGGGG
>NW_026057580.1:10218685-10242720 GCF_023721935.1 Panthera uncia
GGGGGGGGGGGGGAGGTGAAGGAGACCCCAGGGCCTGTTGAGGCCTCTGCCAGCTTTGCCCCACCTCCAGAGAGGAGCAGGAACTGGGATCCATCTTTTGGTGTGACCCTGAGTGGCGGGGGGGGGGGGGGGATAGGGGTAGGGGGTGAGGGGCTGCCTTAGGCTAACCACCTTCCCGTATCTCATTTTCCTGGGCAGAGGTGCCAGCCATCGAGGGCATGAGGATGCACCTCTTGGAGGAGACGACGGTTCGGACAGAGTGGACCCGGGCTCCTGGCACTGTGGATGCCTATGAAATTCAGTTCATTCCCACGGTGAGAGCCCAGCTGCAGGAGGAGGTTGAGTGGGCAGGCCTCGGGGGAGGGAGTTCTCACCTCAAGCAGGAAGTTCTAGGTAGTCAGGTGGCTAGGTTCCTGAAGCTCCTATGGAAGGCCTTCTCGTCCTACCCCACACTGGGTCCAGAAGGCCTCTGCAGCATCAGTTCACTGCTGCTGGAATACCTCTGGTGACAGTGAGCTCAGTACTTCCAGAGGCTGTCCAGTCCGTTGTTGGTCATTACTGGTAGTTCTTTCTGTTGTTGCTGAATCTAAATCTGCCCCATTCTGACATCCATCCATTGGCCCTAGTTGGGCCTCCACCAGCATCAGAATGTTGCCATTGCTTTCCCCACGTCCTCTACCACAGGCTTTCAGGTATTTGGAAACATCAGTGATCACCACACTCTTCATTCTCTCCAGGCCAGACCCACTGGTCTCTTCACCCCTTTTCCCTAAGGCTTTGTTTCCCGAATCCCACAATTCCTGGGTTCCCTCCTCTAGTGCCTCGTACTTTTTGCATTTGCCCCCAAAATGTGGGGGCAAGGAGGAGTCCAGTAGTCCTCCTGGCTAACTCTGGAGACACGGGCACTTTTTTTCAGAGTCGGTGTGTATTAACTTGTGGTCACAAAAACTGTCAGCTGTCTTCAATCAAAACCGTTTTTAAGTGACTTTTATTATAAAGGTCATGTAGGCTCAGTGTAGAAACTTTAGAAAATGTAGATAAACATGGAAAAAAAGAAAGAAGAAAAGAAAAAAAAGATAAAAAGATGACATTCAACTATATACACTTTCTCAGCCTAAATATAGGCCTCTGCATGTGGCTCTGTTCAGTGTTATCTTTTCTGGTTTGGGCCAAGCTGTCTAGGCTGTTGCAATAATTTGAGTCTGTGAACTGCTTCTCCCGCCTCCGTGTCATCAGTGCACTGCAAAGCATTCTTTCTCTGTCTCCTTCCAACTCGCTCTTAAAATATTTGGGGGCACCCTAAGGTCAAAGCCTCATGGCCTCTCATTAGAGACCTCCTTTTATGCAGATTGGGCTTTTATGATATGTTTGGCCTCCCAGCTCCAAATCATTTGACATCTCTACTGTCTAGCTCATGTTTTCCTGCATCTTCCCACAAATGCCATGGGTGAGTAGGCCATTTATCCTAATCTCTGCCTGGCCAGAACTCTGGAAGAATGAATAACTCCCAGGGCCTAAACCCTAGGAAGGGTCAAGGACAGAAGGGACAGTTCAGAGGTGCTGGCTGTCAACCCCACCCTAATTGACCTGATCATTCTTTTTTTTTTTTTTTTTTTTTTTTTGGCAGGGGAGGGGGAGAGGCTGTTCATTCTAAGTCCTTTTGTTATAGCCACAAGACCAGACCCCTGCCATGCTCTGTCTCTCCTTACTGTCTGGTAGAAACAGAGGCAGAAATCCCAGCTTTGCAGTGCAACCAGTAAAGCTTAGATTTTTTCTTCTGTGAAGTGTTTTTGTTGTTGTTTTTGGTTATAAAAATAATATAATCACAAGACAAGAATTTGGCAACTAGAGGAAAAAGCAAATAATTCTTGGCTGCTTCACACTAAAACAAGCACTGTTAACATTTTTAAGTGTTGCTCCCACTCTCTTCTGTGTGCATATTATTTACATAGCTCTGATCTTGAGAGGATAGGACTTTTAAAAGGAACAACTTTCTTAAGCAACTGCAGGGAAAGAATTAAACACTTGAGATAGAAGGGACTTGCAGGAAAGCTTTGTCCTCTGCTCTTAGTAAATACAAACCCATCCTTGGGTGTTTTCAAGAAGTGTTTCCAAGAAGTTTCCCAGCCAAAGCTCTAGGCTTCCTCCCTCACCATGGGGCCAGGTGAGGTCGAGCTGGCCTGGGTCCGGCTCAACCCATCTCTGGGTATGAACCTCTGTCACATTCTGGGTTCCCTTTGAGCCCGGGTGTGGAAAATGCTCCTGTAAAGTTGGTCCCCAACACCTCTCTTGGACTCCACGTTAGCCTGTGCTACTGGCCTTCAGACTGCTTTCTAAGCTTTCTGTGGCTGGCCTCTGGAATCCTGCCTCTTGCCTTGGCCAGCACTCTCTGCCCATTTCTGTTGGCACAGAGTATTGGTAGCTGGCTGTCCTCAGGCACTGCTATCTTCTTAGAAGCCTATCTCTACCTTATCCACTCCCTTTTCCAGAAGCACTCCATCGCAAAGCCCAGCCTCTGCTGTTGCTGGCAAAGGGACACTCCTAGTCACTGGAATGGTTTTCAGAACGCGGAAGAAGAAACATTTCTCCTTCTCCATGCATACGTGGCATTGCTACTCTGACTCAGTGGTTCTCAAGGCATATTCCCGGGACCTGAAGCATTAGCATCACCCAGGAGGGAGCTTGTTACACATGCCAATGGGCAGACTCCAGCTCCAGAGCTACTGAATTAGGAGCTCTGGGCCTGGAGCCCAGTAACCTGCACTGTAACAAGCCCTCCGGGGGATTCTGATACACCCCAAGCCTGAGGGAGGACCACTAACTCAAGGAATGTTGCTATTTTGCAAAAGGCTGGTTCCTCTCTGAATGTGAGAGGAAGCATGAGGAAACTCAGGACGGTGAGCCCTTGAAGAGGAGGGTCCAGCATTCTTGGTTTGGCTGTATTCTGCAGCCTAGAAACTGGACTACGCCACGCTTTCATTGGGACACAAGACCTCATGGCCTTAGAAAAGTTTGTGTTTGAGGTCTGGTCTGAAAGGTGGAAGATGGTGGGGGAAACTCCAGCGCCCAAGCAGGGTGGCACCCCCACCTGGAACCATGAAGTTGGTATCAGAAATAAGGTTAGAAACTCACCAAGGACAGTGAAGCAGCAAGGGACACCAGCATCTGGTAGAGAGCCTGTCTCAGACCAGGCAAATGAGAGAGGTCGATTAGACTGACAGTGGCACTTTCAGGGGACGATTCCCAAATTGATCTTAGCAGGGACTAAGAGGTGTCTAAAAGGTTCACGTAGGCAGTCTGAAGGGAGAAGGTGGTCTGAAGAACAAGATGGCTTGTCTTGCTGGAAGGACCAGACATCATCAGGGAGCACCCAAGGGCCGTGTGTGTGTGTGTGTGTGTGTGTGTGTGTGTGTGTGTGTGTTGTTGGGTTGGGGGAATAAGGGGAGAAAGAAAGAGAGAGAGAGAGTTCTAGGAAGGATGAGGACTTCATGGGTCTTTAGGTGAAGGCCATCCAAAGGCCTCCCAGACTGGGGTATCCTAGGGCAGGGTGAGTAGGAGAGGAGCAGGGGTCCTGTGTGCCCGGAAAAATTTTCAACCAACAAAACTCTGACAAAGCTTTCTTTCATCCTCAACCCAGAAATCTCTACGTGGCCTCTCATCTGGTTTTGTACTTTGCTATTTACTGTGTTGGTTTCCCCACAATTTTCTTGGTTTAGGAGAGTACCTTTTGAAATTTCCAATCCTACTTGGCTGGATGGAGGTGCCCTCATCATGGCCAACATAGCTAAGCAGAACAGAGCGTCCTTATTAGCTGTCCTAGCTAGACAGCCCAGTGAAATTCGGGGCAGTTAGACTGCTCACAGATGTCCATTCCTCCTGTTTCCCCAGTGGCTGGCACTCCAGGAGACCCTTCTGGAGCTGGTATATCTCCTGTGGGGTCACCACAGGTAATCATAATACCTTATGTGTGCACTTGGAGCAGTGGTTCACTCACAGGCCTGTATGCCACAGAGATCTGGGTAGAGATCTAATCAGCTTTAACATGAGCTGAGGATGGGGGACATGTCTTTCATCATGCCCAGCACGATGCCAGGCACAAAATTGGGGAACGTTTGTAAAGAATTTAGGGCAGGTGGACTTTGTTTTTGAGTGGCCTCCAACCCTGCTCAGGAGACCAGAGAAGTGCCTAATGCGTCATGACAAGGGTCACACCCACAATACCCAGCCAGGGGTGGGTGTCTGTGGGGAGGCTGAGGCTGGGGCAAATGTTGGGCAAGATACTTAATCCTTTTGTACCTTGGTTTCTTCATCTGTCCAATGGGAATAACATGATCTACCTCATACGGTTCTTATGAGGATTAAGTGAGTTGATATACACAAGTTGCCTTGAATAGCACCTGGTACGGGCTAAGCATTTTATATATTATTTTATTTTATTTTATTTTATTTTATTTTATTTTATTTCATTTCATTTCATTTTTTGAGAGAGAGAGAAAGGGTGCAAGTGAGCGAGGGTTAGAGAGAAAAAGAGAGAGAGAAGCAGGGCTTGAGCTCACCCAACGCGGGGCTCCATCTCATGAACCTGAGATCATGACCTGAGCTGAAGTCAGATACTTAATGACTGAGCCACCAGGTGCCCTGGGACTAAGCATTTTAGATGTGTTTGCTGCTACCACCACGCTCCCCAGCTGCACAGGACCAAGTTCTACACAATTCCGTGTTGACAGCAACTGGAGTTTGGAGAAAGAAGAGATAAGGAAGATTGGGCAGCAGGGGTGAGACCATCAGCCTTAAACCACCTGGTGCCCTCTTTCTTGCAGACAGAGGGGGTGAGCCCCCCATTCACAGCACGAGTACCCAGCTCTGCCTCAGCCTATGACCAGAGAGGACTGGCTCCTGGCCAGGAGTACCAGGTCACTGTCCGTGCCCTTCGAGGGACTAACTGGGGCCCTCCTGCTTCCAAGACCATCACCACCAGTGAGAGCTGGGGCTGAGGGAAGGGTCCTGGTTGGAGATTTGGATTTGAGAGGGGTGGCTGGGAATCTGCCCCCAGGAAAGCAGAAGGGAGGAACTGGATGGTGACAGAGCTCTTAGAGTGAAAGCTGGTGACTGAAGAACTAGACTCCCACCTGATCCCTCTTCTCTCTAACCTGGCTAGTGATCGACGGCCCCCAGGACCTCCGAGTGGTGGCTGTGACACCAACCACACTGGAGCTCAGCTGGCTGCGACCCCAGGCTGAGGTGGACCAATTCGTGGTGTCCTATGTCAGTGCCGGCAACCAGAGGGTGCGGCTGGAGGTACCCCCTGAGGCAGATGGAACACTGCTGACCGACCTGATGCCAGGCGTGGAATATGTAGTGACTGTCACTGCAGAGCGGGGCCGGGCAGTAAGCTACCCGGCTTCTGTCAGGGCCAACACAGGTATGCCTGGCCAGGGGTTAAGGAAGGACCCAGTTTCTTTGTGGAGCAGCCCCTTCTTTGGGAGCCCATATCTAGGGTTCACAGGCTCCTCTGAATGCACCTGGGCAGGGCAGGGGTAGTCACAAATCACCTGCTGGGGACTTGCTCTGTAACTGGGCCACGGGAAGACAAAGCCCTAGGGTGCTTGGAGGCCTGTAGGAAGGCTGCAGGTTGGAGTATGGGGGGAGGGAGGGGAGGAACCTGCCCCATGGAGAGAAGCAGTAAATAGAAGATGATGTCTGACTCACGCAGATGGGGTAGATTTTGCTTGAAATTTAGACGCAGGCCTGTGCTCACAGTTGGTGGTCAGACCTTGTAGGGATTGGAATTGGGCAGATCAGAGACCCGCATTCCTGTTGACTTTAGGATTGGGGCTGGGGGGAATTTGGTCTCAGAGCAGTAATTTTCCACTAATCCTCAAGGTCTCTTAACAGATGGATATTTAATTTCTTTTCCTGTGACAGAGGGACGCCCACCTCGCTGTAGCTCACATTCTCTCCTCCCACTCCCCTTTCTCTCCTTCAGACACAGGGCCCCACCTGCTGGCTTCTCTCTTCTTTCTAGGGCACCAACAATGGCGGGCTTGGAGGGCGAGCGGGGAGGGGCTCCTGGGACACTGACTCCTTTCTCTGGTTCTCTTTCCAGGTGGGGCTGGGGCACGAGCAAGAGGCCTCTGGCTCCGGTTGGGGGCGGGGCGGGGGGGAGGGAGTGCGGGGCTGCCGTGGGGAGGAGCGCAGGGGCGGTGGGGAGGGGGGGCTGCCACTGACCTGCTCTCCCCTTCCCCCTTTTTTGCCCCCGGCAGCACCCGGCCACTACAGTTACCCGGAGGTTCGCCCCCCAGCCCCGCCCCCCAAGCCCCGCCCCCGGCCTGCTCCGGCCCCGCGGCCCCCTCGGCCCTCACGTCCCGCTAGGCCCTCGCGGCCCGCGGAGGATGGGGAGGAGGAGCCTCGGCCTGGGCCTAGCCTGCCGCAGCCCCCCCGGCGGGCGTGGGGCAACCTGACCGCCGAGCTGGGCCGCTTCCGCGGCACCGTGCAAGACCTGGAGCGCCACCTGCGGGCTCATGGCTACCCACTGCGGGCCAACCAGACCTACGCGTCGGTGGCGCGCCACATCCACGAATACTTGCAGCGGCGTCGGGCGGCTGCCGCCCCCGTCGGCTCCCCGGCCCCCCATCCCCGTCGCCCCCGCCCCACCGCCAGCCCCGACCCCGGCACCTGGAAGCGGGACTCCAACCAGGGCATCTACGGCCTCTCGCCCGAAGGCGTCGATCGGGTGGCTGCGCCCCGCCACCCCAAGCCCGAGGTCCTGGGCAGTTCCGCGGACGGCGCACTACTCGTATCCCTTGACGGGCTTCGCGGCCACTTCGAGCGCGTGGTGCTGCGTTGGCGGCCCCAGCCGCCGGCAGAGGGCCCCGGCGGGGAGCTGACCGTGCCGGGCACCACGCGCACCGTCAGCCTACCCGACCTCAGGCCCGGCACCACCTACCACGTGGAGGTCCACGGGGTGCGGGCAGGGCAGACCTCCAAGTCCTACGCCTTCATCACCACCACAGGTAGCATGGGCTGGGGCCGCGGGACCACCCATTCCCTGCCCAGCCTCACCTGCCTTTGGAGTCTGCATCCAAGAGTTCCTCCCACTGCCTCACTGCTCAGACTGCCACCCCACCCCCACCCACCACACTCCTCGGCCTTCAAGCCCTTCCCGGTCCAGGCTCCAGGGGACTCCACAACAAAGCATGCCCTTCTGTGTTCCTAGAAAGCCATCTCCACCCCAGGGCCCTCGGGCATACCCGGGGCCAGGGAGACCTGGTCTTTAAGGTTCCCCAGACACTTTGTCAGGATTGCCATCCTGGGCAAGGGAAGGGGCATTTAGGGGGATGGGAGGGTCTGCAAAAACTCACTGGAGCAGTTGGGGTGGTCACCGGAGTGAAACCAGCACTCCTCAACTCTGACTCACTGTAGTGAGGGTGGCAGAAGGCTGTGGTCAGCGGTTACTATTTTCCACAATTTGGCCTTGACCTCAAAGGGACACATGGGGACTGCGGCGTGGGGATGGCCTTGAAACCATCAGGCAGCTTGTGTCTGTGAGAGGTGAAACCACTGCTTCTTGAGCTGTCTTTCCAGACCTCCTGGCTCACTTCATGCTTGTCTCTTCCACAGGAACGATGCCGGGCTCAGGGGAGGGGTGCTCTCTGGCTGCCCTGGGGAGGGTTGTGGACCTGTTCTTCCCCCCTAGGGCCCAGATGCCACCTGAGCTGGATGTACCCCCCATACACACCCTCTTTTCCCTCTCTCCTCACTACCCACTCTCTACTTGCATCCGCCTTCCCTAACACCACATCTCCTCCTTTCTTCCAGGCTTCTCACTGCAGCACTAATGGAAGCCACGACCACCACCCAGTAGGGAAGGGGATGTACTTAGGGAAGGACATGGAAATCTGTGGGGCTGGGGGTCATAGGAGCCTTGTGAGGGGAGGGATGGCCAGATTTAGTTCTTTTATTTATTGCCTGCAGGTTTGTCTGTTTAAGAATGGGGTGGACAGGGGTGTTGGGAGGATGGGGCAGACCCTTGGAAGGATGAGGTGGTCCAGCGAGTGGACTCAGAAGCAGAAGAGGGAGGGTCTATAGGCTCTGAGAGGCTAGAAGGCAGAACCTGGGGGCTGGGATTTCCCTTCTGGCTCTCATTCTCGACTCTCTTGTTTTCTCTCCCTGCCCCTTCCCAGGGTCCTCTCCCTCAGGCCTCTTGGCGGCCACGGATGAGCCTCCTCCCTCAGGCCCTTCAACCACTCAAGGGGCCCGGGCCCCTGAACTACAGCAGCGCCCCCAGGAACTAGGAGAGTTGAGGGTGCTGGGCAAAGACAAGACGGGGCACCTCCGCGTCGCTTGGACTGCTCAGCCTGACACGTTTGCCCACTTCCAGCTGCGCCTCCGGGTGCCCGAGGGGCCAGGGGCACATGAGGAACTACTGCCAGGGGACGTCCGCCAGGCTCTGGTGCCCTCACCACCTCCCGGCGTCCCCTATGAGCTGTCGCTTCGTGGGGTCCCCCCGGAGGGCGAGTCCTCTGCCCCTCTTATCTACCAAGGCATTATGGGTATATCCTAAACTCTGTTCAGATTAGTGTCCTGAGGGCGGGGGAGGGGCTGGGCCATCAGGGTTTCTGAGGTGGGAGAGGATTGAAGGGCAGTGCTGGTGTTTGGGTTGGAGTGGTAAAAGCAAACAAGAAGAGAAAAGGTTGCAGTTGAGGGTTCAGAGGAAAGAGGAATGGAGGGGGTCTTAGAACAATGGCAAGGTGGGTAGGGAAGGGGAATAGCAGATGGGAGGAAGGTCAGAGGGTACGACAGGGAGTCAAGGAGAGAGGCTGTAGGCTTCTGGCTCTCCACCTGCAGCTTTCTTTGCCTGTGTCCTCCCCAATTCCTGGTCACCCCTCTGTCCCTCCCACCCCACAGATCTCTGTGGGTAGGTGTGGGAAGGCTTCTAGCCCTGAGGATACTGACCCTTAGCCCCCTCTTCCCCTTCTCTTCCCCACAGCCCCCGCCATCCCTTCACTGGGATGGTAGCCCACCACCCTGGGAGCCTGGCCTGCAGTGGACAGTGCTCCATGGTCCCATCAGCCAGTTTCTCCCGGGGATGGAAGTTCTTTAGCGTGGGGGACTCCACAGCCAGCAGGGCATCAGAGATGGGTGAGGTTTGTGGAAACAGTGAGGGATAGGACCTGGGCTTCCCGACTCTCGTGTTCCCTCCTGGTCCCTCTTTACGGGACTAGGGTAAGTCGCTCTCTGCCACTCCAGATCAAGCTCAGCACTAGGAGAGAGGGTGGTGAGGGAGAGAAAAGTCCAAGTGGGTGGAGGAGTCTTCAGCTGCTCCAAAACAGCAATGAGGAGGTTTTGACTCAGGAAGAACCAGGGGGGACCTGAAACTCCCTCAAAGGTCTTGGTATGGAGAGAGACTGGGACCTTTGTGAGGGGCGGGGAGGCTAGCACAAGGGAAGGGCTAAAGTTCTCATTCCAGACAGAGATGGCTGGCTACTCACAGAGGGCTGAGGGTAGGAAAACGGAAGCTTTGAGGGAGGGAGCTGTCCAGGAAGGAGGGACCTAATGGGCTGAGGAAAGGGAAGGAGACCAGGGACAAGGCAGGGGTTGAATCCAACTGCTTTACTTTTGTTCCCCACATTCCAGACAGGGATGGGGCAAAGCCTGGGAAGCCCTTGGCCCCGCCACATCTGGGTGAGCTGACAGTGACTGGCATGGCCTCCAACTCCCTGCTCCTGCAATGGACGGTCCCTGAGGGCGAGTTCGACTCCTTCGTGATCCAGTACAAGGACAGGGACGGGCCCCAGGTTGTCCCTGTGGAGGGGTCCCAGCGCTCGGCCCTCATCACCAACCTGGACCTTGGCCGCAAGTACAAATTTGTGCTATATGGGCTCCTGGGCAAGAAGAGGCATGGCCCCCTGGTGGCTGAAGCCAAGATCTGTGAGTGAGAGCCTTCACACACACTCCTATCTCTGCCCCCGTGCAAAGTCTTGAAGGAGGTCTTCCCAGTGCTTTGGGAACTCCAGGAAGGCTTCCTGGAGGCAGTGGTGCCTGAGGTGAATCCCGAAGGGAAAATAGTGGCAGGTCAGGCAGAGAGGTTGAGGAGGGCAGTGCAGACAGAGGGAGCCATGGAGAATGAGGTGACAGTGAGTGTGGCCCTGTACAATCTGTTTCCTCTGGATGGAGAGCAGGGTACCTGGAGAGCTGAAGGGACTGGTCTTGTGTGTCTGACTGAGGAGCTTGGCACTTATTTGAGGGCCCCAGGGGGCCTCTGAAGGGTTTTAAGTGGGAGTGACATGATTTCATGCTTATCTTACAAATAACACTGAGGCTGCTGCAGAGAATAGCTGGAGAAGTGAGTTAAGAGCCAGCAGGAAATGATGCTGGCCTGGCTGGAAGGGTGGCAGTGAGGCTGGGTGTGGGAGGTGAAGGATGATGAGGAGGCCCAGGAACTCCCATGTTCTAGATCAAACAGTTCCATTCCCTGAGGCAAGGGACAGCAGAGGTGAGGAACAGCACAGCGTGAGCATTTAACTGTCAAATGTGTTTAAGATGTTCTAAGTGCGTCATCACACTTACTGCCTACAGCAGCCCCATGAGACATACCCATTTATGGATGAGGAGAGTCAAGGCACTGAGAGGGAGAGGGCACTCAAGCAGAAAGTGGTGGGCTGAGGGGTTATCTCTGCTGCCCTCACAGGTCTGGAGGGCAGAGAGAAGGCCTGAAGAGGGTGCTTGGGTGTCCTCGGTGCCAATGGGCAGGAGCCAGAGTGAGGTTGTAGGGGGAGAAGAGACGGGGCGGCTGGAACCCTGGAGATGGACAGCACTCAGGGCCCGAGCAGAGAAAGAGGAGCGTGCAAGGTAGCCCAAGGAGGTGATCTGGGGAGAGGGGCACGGCCAGAGAGAGTGGTGTCCTGGATGCCAAAATTAAGGGTGTGGCCAGACATGTCAGATTCCATAAGAGTGATTCAGGGCTACAGAGCGTCCACAGGACTTAGCAATGGCAAGGCCACCACTGACCCCGGGGAGAGCTGCCAGTGGAAGGTGGAGCTGGATTGAGAGGGTGATGGAGGTGCGGACATGGCTACAACCAGTATAGACGTCTCTTTCTGGAATCTGGGCAAGGAAGAGAGAGCAAGGAGGGAGGGTGGAAGCTGGAGAGAGCTAGCAACTGAGAGGAGGAGCTCCTATCAATGCTGAGGGCACAGTGGCAGGGAGTGAGGGGTTGGTGGTGCGGTGTGAGAAAGGAGGAAGTGGGGCCCAGAGCACAGGTGTGGAAGACTCTCCCATAGTAAAACGCTCCAAAGATCGCACTTCCCTCTCTTGGAGGAGAGAGCAGCTAGTAGTTAAGCCTGGAAGCAGTAGAGATTGTCCTGGAAGGCTTCCCTGGCTACGGAGACACAGAAAGGGATGGCTGGGCTCCCTTCTCTCTGAAGTCCGTCACTAGGCTGCGGATAGATTCAGGGCCGCAGTAGTCCATAAGGTGCTTCTGTGCCATTTAGAAGAAGGCACCCCTTCTCTAGGTGAGCGTAGCCCCATGCCAGGGCACACAGCTTGGCAAGGAGAGGCTGGCTGAATTTTAGTCTCTTGGTCCTCCCTCAGCCATGCGCCTTTGTGCAGGGAACAGCCTGCACAACCTCACCCAGCATCCCAATGTGGGAGATGGATCTCCCTTTTCCTTTGACCTGTGTTCCTCCTTTTCTCTACCCTTCCTCTCAGTGCCTCAGAGTGATCCCAGCTCAGTGACTCCACCCCGCCTGGGAAAGCTGTGGGTGACAGATCCCACCCCAGATTCACTGCACCTCTCTTGGACTGTCCCTGAGGGCCAGTTTGACTCCTTCGTAGTCCAATACAGGGACAGGAACGGACAGCCCCAGCTGGTGCCCGTGGAAGGGCCTGAGCGCTCGGTCATTGTCTCCTCCCTGGACCCTGACCACAAGTACAGATTCACTCTGTTTGGGATTGCCAACAAGAAGCGGCACGGCCCCCTCACAGCTGATGGCACCACAGGTGAGGGGCAACTACCTAAGCTCCCCCATGACCCCTCCCAGCCTTCCACACCCTTGTCCTCAGCCAGGAACCAGCTGGGGCCTCCCAGTGAGATGGCAGACTCTGAATCCTGGCCCCACTCCCAGGCTGAGGGATAGTCATCCTCCCCTGTACTGCTGGGTCCCTTCCATCCCATTCAGCTGTTCCCCGAGGCCCAGAAGATGTATCATACCCTGGCTCTGCCAGACTTCCCAGGAGTTCAGCACTCATGCTGATTGATTAGTGACCCACCCGCCAGGTATGACAACCCCTCCGAACCCCAAACACCAATCTGGGGCTGCCAGTATAGCCCTCAGTGGATCCTCTTATTTACAGCCTCAGAGAAGAGAGAGGAGCTCCTCCACCCAGAGTCCCCAGAGCGGCCCCTGCTGGGGGAACTGATGGTGACTCGTGTGACCCCAGACTCCCTGCACCTGTCCTGGACAGTGACCCAGGGTTCCTTCGACTCCTTCATGGTCCAGTACAAGGACGCGCAGGGGCAGTCCCAGGCAGTGCCCGTCAGGGGTGATGAGAACGAGGTCACCATTCCTGGCCTGGAGTCGCACCGGAAGTATAAGATGAACCTCTATGGGCTTCATGGCAGGCAGCGTGTGGGGCCTGTGTCTGTGGTGGCTGTCACAGGTGAGTCAGGGCCACACAGGCCTCCCTCCACTGCCAGCCCCCGGTCCTCTGGGCAGGACCTGGCCCCGGGACTCCTTCGTACTTCTCTCCACCTTCTCTTTCTGGGCTCCAGTTCTGCCAAGCCTCTACCCTGGACTTCCCCACATCCCAGGACTTCTCACCCAGCCAGCAGCCCCTGACCTTCTCCTCAGCTGTGCTTCTCCATCTCCAAGAACCGGCCTCATTTTTCCCATTCCGAATGCCCGGAATCATCCCTCCGCCCCAGGCTGTCCTCTCCACAGATATCCTCAGCCACTGTGTTGCTTCCCCTATCATGGCCTGGCTTGGGGTGCTGTCATTTCTGAGCTTCTGTTGCGGGCTCCCTGCACCTTCCCGCCATTGCTTGCCCTGTTCAGAGCTGGCAGATCCAAGGGACAAAAGTCCCATGTTTCCCATGTTTCTGGCATGAAAAGGCCTCTTCCCAGGCCCCCACATCCCTGGTTCCCAGCCACCTGGGAGCAGGGCAAAGGGCTCCCTCTCAGTCCCCCTACTTCCCCTCATTCTCCCACCTGTCCAGCCCCCCCGCCCGCCGCCCTGGGTCAGCACCATTTCTGTGGTTTTGTAGCATCATGGGTGGGAGCATGGGCTCTGGATCCAACTGCCTGGATTTTAATCCTAGCTCTACAGTTTATTCCCTATGGACCTTGCACAAATTACTAAATCTCTCTGTACCTCAGCTTTCTCATCTGTCAAATGAGGATAATAACGGTCACTACTGCTTCACAGAGTCATTAGAATTAAATCAGTTAATGTACAAACATACATACTTAGAACAGTGCCTGGCACATCGAAACTTATAAGAATGAGCTGCTAGGGGCGTGCCTGGGTGGCTCAGTCAAACATCCAACTTCGGCTTGGGTCATCATCTCATGGTCTGTGGGTTCGAGCCCTGCGTCAGGCTCTGTGCTGACAGCTCAGAGCTTGCAGCCTGCTTCAGATTCTGTCTTCCCCTCTCTCTCTGCTCCTCTCCCGCTCTCGCTCTCTCTCTCTCTCTCAAAATAAATAAACATTTAAAAATTAAAAAAAAAAAAGAATGAGCTGCTATTTCTCCCTGATTCTCTCCCTTCCCAGTATCCTTTTTTGTCTCCTTTATCTCCCTAACTTCCCCATTGTTGCCTCCTCCCTCTTCAATCTCCTGTCCCCTGAGTAATACCCTGTGGACCAGGGAGTGGGTTACAGAAGCCAGTCTCCCGTCTCCATGGAGCCTCAGCAGAGACCTAGTTGCCAGACAGTGGATAGGTACCCTCAGGGCTGTGATTCTAGACCCCACTAGGGAAGAGCATGGCCCTCCCTAGCCTTCTACCCCAAATCTTTCTCCCACTCTTGTCTGAAGTAGAAGGAGGGACAGGACTGTCCAGGGAGGCCCTAGCCAAGGTAGATTCTGTCTGGTGTCTTGGTAAGTGGGGTGGGGCAGCTGGAAAGCCCTAGGGAGGTGTGGAGCTGAAAGGGAAGAAGGCAAATGTGAAGACGCCTTACTGCCCCCTCGATTTCAGCACTGTCAGAGGACATGGGAGAAAGTTCCCCAGAATTTCCTTTCTTCCCATCTCAGCTCTTTTCTCAGACTGCGGTCACCCCCACAGAATCCACCAGTACATTTCCTGCCAGCAGTATCTACAGGGTTCAGGGGCCTGTCTCAACTCTCTCCAATGAGTTACTGAATGGCTGATACAAATGCTACCCGAACCCCAAACCCTATGGCTTGAGGACTTTATTTGCTGGATATACTTGATTGTCATAATTCGCCAACAAAGCAAGTTAGGCTGTAAGTCTGTATCCTCATCTCTTCTCTCAGCCCCCCAGGAGGTTGTGGAGGAGACACCCAGCCCCACCGAGGTGGAGGAGACCCCCGGCCCCACAGAGCCCAGCACGGAGGCCCCAGAGTCCCCCGAGGAGCCCCTGCTGGGGGAGCTGACAGTGACAGGATCGTCCCCAGACTCGCTGAGCCTCTCGTGGACCGTCCCCCAGGGCCACTTCGACTCCTTCACTGTCCAGTACAAGGACAGGGACGGGCGGCCCCAGGTGGTGCGTGTCGGGGGTGAGGAGAGTGAGGTCACCGTCGGGGGCCTGGAGCCGGGGCGCAAGTACAAGATGCACCTGTATGGCCTGCACAGGGGGCAGCGCTGGGGCCCCGTGTCCACCGTGGGTGTGACTGGTGAGTGAGAGCTGGGGCCTGCTTCCTTTTCCTCCCACCAGTGGCCCCCAGCCTTCCTGTGGCCATTGCTCTCCCTTGCTGCAGTGGTAGTATGACCCCTTGCCCCCACCACCTCCTCCTACCCTGCCCCTTACCGAGGGAGGACCTAAAAAGAGCAGTTTGCCAGGGACTGGGATATAACCAGCTTTGTGACCTTTAACAATTTTAAATTTTCTGTGCCTGTTTCCTCATGTGTAAAATGAGGACAGTAACAGCCGCCCACAGAATTGTAGTGAGGATTAAATGAGTTAACAGACATGAAGCACTAAGAAAGGGCAGGCACAGAGTACACATGCTGCCAGTGTTGCCACAAAGATGATTATAATTATCCTGAGTCTGGGGTTTGCTCTGTCCTCTTTGGCTGGTTTAGCTGCTTAGGTGGTCGGATGTGCATGAGGCATTGGGCCTCTCCATCAGTAGCTGGAAACTTTCTTTACCACTCATCCAGTGAGTGACTTTGAAGCAAAGAGGGACATCCGTTCCACTCCCTGCCTCAGGCCCAGGTTGGGGCCACCTGGGCACCACAGAGGAAGCAGCCTGGGGAATCCCTCCAGGGTCTCAGCAGCTGGGGACCAGAACCAAGGCAGACCTCTGGGACTTGGCTATTCTCCTGCTGACTTGCCCACCTCGGTCACAGGAAGGGGCCTCTCTTTTCCCTTTGCTCACTGAAACAGACACACCTTTTTCAAAACAACTTTTAGTATAAGGAGGAAGATTAAACACTTAAAAGCAGAAAAACAAGTTTTCAGAGCATGGTTTCTGTACTCCCACGAAGCCCAACCTTACAGTGACTTGGCTGGCTTAGTTTACAGAACCTTCTACTCCTAATTTCTTTTTGTTCTTCAGTTAGCTCCATTATCAGAGTAGGAAAAGTGATGGGTAGCTGGAGCCTGCTGAGCTGACCAAGGGGCTGTGCCTGGAATAAAGCACATGCTGTACCACTGCCAGGAGAAAATATGTACATAGCCTATTAGAAACATTTCTAGGGGCCTCTGGGTGGCTCAGTCAGTTAAGTGTGTGACTCTTGATCTCAGCTCAGGTCTTGATCTCAGGGTCATGAATTTGAGCCCTGCATTGAGCTCTGTGCTGGGCATGAGGCCTACTGAAAGGAAGGAAGGAAGGAAGGAAGGAAGGAAGGAAGGAAAGAAAGAGAAAAAGAAAGAAAAAAGAAAAAGGGAGGGAGGGAGGAAGAAAGAAAAAGAAAGGAAAGAAAGAGGAAGGGAGGGAGGAAGGGAGGGAGGAAGGAAGGAAGGAAGGAAAGAAGGAAGGAAGGACAGAAAGGAGAGACAGGGAGAGAGGGAAGGAGGAAGGAAGGAAGAAAAGAGAAAGAAGGAAGGAAGAAAGGAAGGAAGAAAAGAAACATTTCTAAATTAGAAAAAGATTACGTCAAATGCAACATGGTACTGGCATGCCCATGGGTAGTTGTAGTTCTACCTTTTCCAGGTAAGCCAAGCCACAACAGTAGGGCTTATTTGACAGTGAGGGACAGTTTCTCTTCCTTACAGAAAGAAGTACAGACAGGGCACAAATGAGCAGGCAATGGATGCTACAGGACCTATCAGAGGTAGAAGGAACATGAAATACAATACCAGCTCTCATACCTGGTACTGAGTAGATGCAGCCACTCCCACCCACCTTAAGCTGCCTTCAGCCCTGCCCTCCCCGCTCAGAATCATTTCTTTCTGAGGCCTCACCAACGACCCATTTTTAAAGCAGGTTTTATCTGTCTGGAGCTTAGTCTTATCCTCTTGCAGACGCCAGAGAAAACAGCTCTTGGGAACCACACCCAGCAGCCTCCTCCACTGTTTTACTTCTTGGGACCACCTTCCAGATTTGGTCACTATTGAGGAATGCCACCCACACTCAGCTGATTCTGGGGCAGTGGGGACCAACAGGTTCTGAGCTCAGCCTTTCCCAGCAGAGTCGTGCAGACCACTCAGTAATTTAACAAGCATTTGTGGAGCACCCACAGTGTGCCAGGTGCTGGGGACACAGCCGTGAGCAAGGCTAAGCCCCTGCCCATGGAGGTCACATTCTAGCAGAGGGAAACAGACACCAAACTGCACAAATCTGTCAGTGCTACTGAACGTGACAGTGATTAGCCCTGGAGAGAAAAGCCAAGTCCAGCAGGCGAGATGGTGAATCGGTAGAAAGGGGGTAGGAAATGGCCTCTCTAAGGGAAGGAGGGAGAGGACAAGGCACGCGGGCCTTTGGGAAGAAGATCCAGGGCAGAGGGAAAGTGCCCTGACCATTTGTGGGCAAGCCAGGAATGTTTGGAATGGGGGGAGGGGGATATGTGAGAGATGATCAATCACTTGGGACCTCAGAGGCTTTTGCCCTGAGTGAGATGGAAGTCATTTTGGGAACAGGCTCTGACTAACATTGATCGGAGGCAGGATGAGGGTGGAGGAGGGAGGTGATTTAGGAGACCCTGGTAGTCCCGTAAGAGCTGGTGGCACTTGGTGCTTGGGGATGGAGGCAGCGGGGCGGAGTTAGTGAGGGGGCATCAGCTGCTGAAGGGGACAACAGAACTTCCTCACAGGCTAGATGTGGGGTGTGAGAGGACTCGGACAATGCCCAGAATGAAGTTGTGGCTTTGCCAAGGTGGGGAGGCTGTGGACTGAGCAGGTGTGGCGGGTGGGGAGTCTCTGAGCCCGGTTTTGGACTTAATGAGTTTGAGACACAGACCAGGCACCCAACGAAGATGCCAGGCAAACACTGAGTCTGCGGGTCCCGGGAGAGGGGACTTGGAGCACTGACGCACAAGGGAAGTTCAGCTACTTTACCAGGGTCTCAGTGACGGTGCACACCCCTCCCCAGCCCCAGCACAGCCCCAGATCCTGGCAGGAACTGAGTGAGGGGTTGTGGCCAGACAGATGTTGCCAAATTAGTGTAGTTTTAATCAGAACCACCTCGTGGGCACCACAAAAACAACAGACATAACTACTAACAAGGGAAAGAGGGGCTTTTCCTAACGGTCTCCCACCGTCTCTATCAGCTCCACAACCGGAAGAGACTCCAGCCACGGAGCCCCCCCTGGAGCCACACCTGGGAGAGCTGACAGTGACAGATGTGACCCCCAACTCCGTGGGCCTCGCATGGACAGTCCCAGAGGGCCAGTTTGACTCCTTCATGGTCCAGTACAAGGACAGGGACGGGCAGCCCCAGGTGGTGCCTGTGGCCTCAGACCAGCGTGAGGTCACCATCCCCGGCCTGGAGCCTGCACGCAAATACAAGATGAACTTCTATGGGCTGCATGGTGGCCAGCGTGTGGGCCCCCTCTCTGTGGTAGCTGTGACCGGTGAGTGAGCAGGGATGAGGCAGTCCCCATCCCTGGTTACCCAGAATCCTCCCCACCCCACAACCCTCTCTGAGATCCTGCCTCAGTGGCTTCCACAGGTCCTTCCTGAGGTCACAGGCACCTTACTCTGTTCCCTGGCCCCTTGGCGTCTTCCCCAGCTAGAACCTTCCCTGCCCTCCCAGTCCCCATCTCCATTCTGCCCTTTCCCCCAGGCAGGAATGTCTTGCTTCCATTTGATCTAAATCCAGTTGCAGACTGTTTGTCTCCCCTGATTGCCCACAGCTGTTTCCTTCCTTTCTCTTTACAACCCTGCTGTGACCTGGACACAGCTGCCACCTTCCCCTGATGCCCTTTTTTTCTAGTTGAGCTTAAATGGCACGCATCCCTTGAATCTCTCCTCAGAGGCCCTTAGCACCCTGGGTGCTATAGCCTGCCTTCCTCCCAGAAGTGGCCCTTGCTCTTAGCTTCCTGGGCACAGGTTGCCGCCGTTTCTTCTGCCAGTGTCTGGTGAAACCCATGGACCCCTCTCAGAGCAGTGTTTTATTATCTTTTTTAAATTAAGTTTATTATTTTTTTTTATTTAAAAAAAATTTTTTTAACGTTTGTTTATTTTTGAGACAGAGAGAGACAGAGCATGAACAGGGGAGGGGCAGAGAGAGAGGGAGACACAGAATCTGAAACAGGCTCCAGGCTCTGAGCTGTCAGCACAGAGCCCGACGTGAGGCTCGAACCCACGGACCGTGAGATCATGACCTGAGCCGAAGTCGGACGCTTAACCGACCAAGCCACCCAGGCGCCCCAAGTTTATTTTTTTAAGTTTATTTGAGAGAGACAGAGAGAGTGAGTGGGGCGTGGGGCAGAGAGAGAGGGGGGACAGACGATCCAAAGCAGGCTCCATGTAGACAGCGGAGAGCCTGACATGAGGCTCGAACCCGTAATTTCAAGGTCATGACCTGAGCTGAAGTCAGACTCTCAACTGACTGAGCCACCCAGGCACCCCTCAGAGCAGTGTTTTAAAATCTATAAAATAAAGGCATAGGATTACAGAGGAAGCCAATTATATTGATATTCAATTATCAAAATATTTTAAATTCAAATTTATGATTTAGTAATACAGGAACTTCTTTATTCATTAAATAATAAGAGTTAGAGGATTGTATAATAACATACCCATGTTTAGAAGTAGTTGGTCATGAGAGTAAATGGTATTTTGAAATTTCTGTAGTAATTCTAAGGTGATGGGAAAACATCTGTTGATTCCTAATAGAACAAAGTCACAGGTACTGCTGGTACCTCAGTGGTTTGTCACCTATATTCATCATTGAAGGAAATGCTACATTTCAGTTACAGGTCAGGGAAAATATGGATGTAACTGTTTCTCATCTTAGTTTAAGGATCCCTTGAGGCCCTGGGAGGCCAGAAGTTCAAGGGGGAAGTTCTCCTGCCCAAGACCTCAGCCATGTTCTTTGTTTTCCTGGATCCTAGCTCCCCTCCCTCCAGCCCCAACCACAGAGTCCCCCCAGGAGCCACGCCTCGGGGAGCTGACAGTGACAGACCTGACCCAGGACTCTGTGAGCCTCTCGTGGACGGTCCCTGAGGGTGAATTCGACTCCTTTGTGGTCCAGTACAAAGACAGGGATGGGCAGCCCCAGGTGGTGCCTGTGGCTGCAGACCAGCGCGAGGTCACCATCCCTGGCCTGGAGCCCAGTAGGAAATATAAGTTCCTGCTCTTTGGGATTCAGGATGGGAAAAGACGCAGCCCAGTCTCTGTGGAGGCAAAGACAGGTGAGAGCCCTCCAGCCCCCCAGCGGCCTTCCCACCATTTTTCACACTGCCTTATCTCTTTCCTTCTGCTGGTCTGCCCTCTGTCCATCTCTTTTGATTCATTTGAAAAGCCACAGTGGGACCCCTGGGTGGCTCAGTCGGTTGAGAGTCTGACTTTGGCTCAGGTCATGATCTCGAAGTCTGTGAGTTCGAGCCCCATATCGGGCTCAGTGCTGACTGACAGCTCAGAGCCTGCAGCCTGCTTCAGATTCTGTGTCTCCCTCTCTCTCTGCTTCTCCCCTCCTCACGCTCTGTCTCTCTCTCAAATTAATAAATAAATACTTAAAAAAGAAAAGAAAAGAAAAGCCACACTGCCTGCCCCAGTTCAAGGAAAATGAGCCCAGTTCCTGGGTCTGCTCTGCCGGTTGATTTTTTCTCTCTTTTCATAATTTCCACTTCTGTTGAATGGGGGAAGCCTCTTCAGAACACTTCCTGGAAGGTGGGACAGACTGGGGGTGCTGGGGTAGGGGTGAAGGGAGCCAGGAGCCCTTTCTGCCTGCCTGGGTCTTGCCGCCATCAACCTTGTGCAGCTGTCACCTCCTGAGAGTTTTGCCATCACCCAGTTTTCTTATGCTACTGGCTTATGCTCGTTGCATCCCCTAACTGCAGCCCCCAGAGGACCCTTTCCCTCCTGTGGCCTCTTCCTGGAGCCTCAGAAACTGGGAACCAGAGGAGCCCAGGGCTGGCTGCCCAGCCAGTCTCAGTCAATTCCAGCCCAGCTGTGCCCCTTTCCTGGGTTTCAGTCCAGGCCCTCCCCTGCCCCTGGGGGCTCCCTGATGCCAGAAAACTCTAGCAATAACAATGCTGTCAGCGTCCTCTCTGGCCAAGAAGGCAGTGGGCCAGCTCCTTCTCAGGCCTCAGGATGGCTTTGGGACAGACACCAGATCCTTTCTCCATGTGAGCTCCCCTTCTCCTCCCCTGACCCCAAGTTGGCAGCCCCCACTACTTTCCCAGGTCCTGTGAGGGCCACCTCCATCATAACATCCTGCTTTCCCACCTGCTGTCTGCACTCATTGGGGATCCTGTGCCCCCTCTGATGTCCCCAGGACCCTCAGAATTTCCCCAGGGGCCAGTCAAATCACAAAGGGTAGACTTCTTGGTAAAAGAAAATAAGTAAACCAAGATGCACCCTACTAGGAAAATAGTCTTTAGTAGGCGGGAAGAGTCTGGAAAGTTGGAGGAATAAGATAAGCAGGAAGCTAGGGATTCTTTTTTCCTGGAGATGTCACACTGGCTAAGTGGAGGGAGGCATGAGCCAGTTGGGGACGGTAGCAGAGATGGGAGGGTGATGGAAATATTTTGGGGAAGCACTGATCATTTGGGCAGTCCTGGGTTTTTCCAGCTCTAGCGGGAAGTAGTCAAAGAGTCATCCTGGAAAAAAATAAACATAAGAATCTTTCCTCTCTTTTAGCTGCCCAAGGTGACGCCAGCCTTGGGGCCCCGCCCCGCCTTGGGGAGCTGTGGGTGACAGATCCCACCCTGGACTCACTGCGCCTCTCCTGGACAGTCCCCGAGGGCCATTTTGACTCCTTTGTTGTCCAGTTCAAGGACAGGGACGGGCCCCAAGTGGTGCCTGTGGAGGGCTATGAGCGCTCAGTCACCATCACCCCTCTGGACACTGGCCGCAAGTACAGATTCCTCCTTTATGGGCTCCTGGGCAAGAGGCGCCATGGCCCCCTCACTGCCGAAGGCACCACAGGTGAGAACATGCCCTGCAGGGCCAGGCTCTGCTCCCAGGACTCCCCCAGGGAAGGCATCAGCAACCTGCCAGGCCAGGGAAGCAGGTGGCCACTTGTGGTGGCTGCCATCACAGTTGTTATTCTCCTTGCACAATCCCATAGCACTGGCCCTATAGGACTCAGCTGTGGCAAAGCCCTGTCTGCAGACCTCTCAGTCCTGCCCTTTGAGTTCACCCAGGCCACCAGAAACACGCAGCTCTTTCCTTTCTGTCTCCATCTCAGAGATCCGGAGTGCTGTGGATGATGCTAAAGCAAAGCATCCCCTAAAGCCCCATCTTGGGGAGGAGCTACAGGTGACCAGCGTGACCCCAGACTCTGTGAGCCTCTCGTGGACAGTCCCTGAGGGCCAGTTTGACTCCTTTGTGGTCCAGTACAAGGACAGAGATGGGCAGCCGCAGGTGGTGCCTGTGGAGGGCAGCCTCAGGGAGGTCCGCATCCCGGGCCTGGACCCAAACCGCAGGTATAAGCTCCTGCTGTACGGACTGCACCAGGGCAAACGTGTGGGTCCCATCTCTGCCATCGCCATGACTGGTGAGTGAGGCTGTGGCCAGAGTATGCCGTCCCTCCTTCTGGCTTCAGCTCGCCTGGCCTGACCCAGCCAGGGGATTTCTGAGCTTCCCATTTCCCTTCTTTTAGGGGAAGGGATGAGGTTTATCGAGGCATAATTTACACACAATTCTGTGTGAACAATGAGTGTTGGTAAATGTCTAAGTCATGAAACCATTGCAACAACTGAGATATAAAACATTTCCATTGACCCAAGAAACCCATTTCCCCATGCCCCTTTGCAATCAGTTTTCCCGAACCCAGCCTCTGGCAGCCACTAACTGTTTTCTCTCCTTACAGTTTTGCCTTTGTAAGCATCTCTTTTAACAGAACGTACAATACATATTTTGTGCTTGGTTTCCAATCCCTTGGAAATTCATCCCCCTGTATCATAGTTGGTCCTTTTTATTGCTGAACTCTTGCTATCACGTCCTTCACTCTTTCCCTCGTTCTCTCTTCTTGGAGAGTCTTGCAATGACAGACCGGTCACCCATCTCTCCCTGTCTCTCTGAACCAGCCTCCAGAGAAGATATCGAAACCGAGGCCCTAGGTCCTCCAGGGCCTGAGCCCCGCCTAGGGGAGGTGACTGTGGAGGAAGCCACGCCAGACACCTTGCATCTCTCCTGGACAGTGATGGAGGGAGATTTTGACTCCTTTGAGGTCCAGTACACAGACAAAGATGGGCAACTCCAAGTAGTCAAAGTAGATGGTGACCGGAATGACATCATCCTTACTGGCCTGGAATCTGACCACAGATACCTGGTGACCCTGTATGGTTTCCATGGCCAGCAGCGTGTGGGTCCTGCCCACATTGAGGCCCTCACAGGTGAGCAAGGAGAGCTCTGCTACCTTCCAAATGGCTGTGAGAGCACAGTGGAGAGCAGTGTCCCCATGGTCATCCTGCCCACCCCCCCTTCTCTGTCTCTCTCTCTCCTGTCTCTGTTCAGTCCCAAGGGAAGAGGAGGATGAACCTTCAGAACCTCCCATCAAGCCACAACTGGGGCAGCTGGCAGTGACAGACGCCACCCCCGACTCCCTGCACCTCTCCTGGACTGTCCCCGAGGGCCAGTTTGACCACTTCCTGGTCCAGTACAAGAACGGGGATGGGCAGCCCAAGGCGGTGAGGGTGCCAGGGAATGAGGACCAGGTCACCATCTCAGGCCTGGAGCCAGACCACAAGTATAAGATGAACCTGTATGGCTTCCACGGTGGCCAGCGCATGGGCCCCGTCTCTGCCTTTGGGGTGACGGGTGAGTGGACGGTGGAAGCCCCAGGGTGGGGTCAGCCAGGGAGGGGGGTCACCTCTCTCGGGTGATGGGTGAGTGGGGTGCAGGAGGTCCCTTAGCTGGAGGCTGAGCCATGGTGCCCTTTGTGCCTCCCCTTGGGGACCAAGGGGTCCTCCTGGGCAGAGAAGGGCCTCCATGAGCTATGCTGGTGTCTGTTCAGAGTTCCCCACTGCTGACCCTGGAAGCCCCCAAGCATGTTTGTAAGATGTCAGCTGAGCAAGCCCAGCCAGCCCCAAGCATGGGCTTCTCTGAACTGAATTTGGGGCCCCCAGACATGGTCACAGCTCTCCATTCTCCTAAGATCCAAGGACATATCCTGGGGATCCTGCCTCATCCTTTCTGTGTGTCTCCTTTTCAGCTGCAGAGGAAGAGACCCCAACCTCTACTGAGGTGGAGGAGACCCCCAGCCCCACAGAGCCCAGCACGGAGGCCCCAGAGTCCCCCGAGGA
>NW_026057580.1:10242730-10274237 GCF_023721935.1 Panthera uncia
CACCTGTATGGCCTGCACAGGGGGCAGCGCTGGGGCCCCGTGTCCACCGTGGGTGTGACTGGTGAGTGAGAGCTGGGGCCTTTCTTTGCTCTCTTGATTTCTCCCTTTAGAGATCAGCACGCCTCACAAATGGTCCTTTAGGCCCCTCTCTTTCCTCATATGGTGCTGGTGATCCTGCCTCATGCTTTCATTGAATGAGGATGATAGAGACTGTGTTTAGAGTCAGTAGGCATGTACCCTGTGCCTTATAAGTTTTACCTCTAAGTTCCCTGATAGGGAACCTCAGACTTGCTTAGTTTTTCCTGTATGGCTTCCTCAAGCTCCCTGGCTGCGTGTTTTAGTGACTCAGAATGTGGCTGCAGAACCAGGGTCTCTGGGTTTGAATCCCACTCTGAACGTATTAATTGTGTGAATTCACAAACATTTCTTAACTCCTCTGTGCTGCAGAGCCACACAAAATTGGCATGATAATGATATTGGCACCCACGTTGTGTGAGGCTACTCTGTGAGCTGCTAATAGCAATGCCTGGGACACATTAAGCACTCTAGAAGTACCCGCTACAAAACATTCATTTCATAGCCTGAGCAAGGCAGTCCCTCTCTCTCTTTTGAAGGGTCCTGCCAGTGACCCCTCAGCCTCCTCTGCTCTGTTCCAGCCTCCCAGCCCACAAAGCCCCCTGTGGCACCCCGCCTAGGGGAGCTGGCCGTGGTAGCCGTGACCTCTGACACAGTGCACCTCTCATGGACCGTGGCCCAGGGCGTCTTCGACTCCTTCCTGGTCCAGTACAAGGATGTGCAGGGGCGGCCCCAGGCAGTGCCTGTGGGTGGACACCTGCGTGAGATCACCATTCCGGGTCTGGCCCCCGGCCGGAAGTACAAGTTCCTACTCTTTGGACTCCAGGATGAGAAGCGGCATGGCCCGATAGCTGCAGATGCAAAGACCCGTAAGTGAAGGCTGGAGGCCACCTTCAGCACTGGAGCCTTCCCAGTGTCCTTCGCCCCCTTGTGGCGACCGTTAGAGTTCCTTGTTTCCGTGCTCCGCGCTCCAGACCTATTTATTTACTGAGTCCAGTGAAATCCAGGTCCAGGGCTCCCCGCTTAGCCTTCATTCTCATCCTTCTCCCTACTTTTCCTACATCCCGAGGGACACTGCTTTCTTCCTCGGCTCATCTTTTATTCCTACTCCTCTGCCGCCCCACTTCCTAACATGTGGCCTAGCCATTCCCTCTAGCTCCTGGAACCAGCTCCCACAGCCCTAGCACCCTGAGGAAGCTCTGTCTGCTCTGTCACCATTTCTGTCACTCTCCCATACACCTCTCTCTCTTTTCCAGCCCCAGACACAAAACCTCCCCGCCTGGGGGAGCTGACAGTGACAGACCTGACCCCGGACTCTGTGAGCCTCTCATGGACAGTCCCTGAGGGTGAATTTGACTCCTTCGTGGTCCAGTACAAGGACAGGGACGGGCAGCCCCAGGTGGTGCCTGTGGCCTCAGACCAGCGCGAGGTCACCATCTCGGGCCTGGAGCCCAGTAGGAAATACAAGTTCCTGCTCTATGGGCTGGCCGGTAGGAAGCGGCTGGGCCCCATCTCTGCTGATGGCACCACAGGTGAGTCCCAGCCCTGTACCCCACCTTTTCTAGAGCTGCCTCCTATCCAAGCCCCCAGAGCTGCCCCGAACCCCTGCCTCTCCATGCAGTTTAATTCTCCTGCCTTCAGCCTTTATAACACCAGAAGCAAACATTTACTGAGTCCCTGTCACATGCTAGACACTATTCTGAGTATTTTATATGCATTATTTCCTTCATTCACCGACCGCTGATGTAATAAAGAAAATCCAGTCTTTGGAGCCAAGCAGACCTGTGTTCAAATTCCAACTGCCAGCTTTGTGGTCATTGGCAAGCCACTTCTTTCCCTTGAACCTGAGTTTCTGCACCTGCATAATACTTACGAATAATAATACCTATTGGCACTTAATAAATGATCACATCCTCCTCCCTGTGTCCCAACGGAAGCAAGAAGTGGAAAATATGGAAGGATTTGGCTGCAAAAAGACTATGGAAAAAATCTGCTGTCATTGTGCCCATTACTCAGCCCCCTGAGGAAGGGTGGAGGTGGGTCACTGACCCTTACCCCACTCCCAGGACCATGAGTCACCCTGGCCAGACAGGGATGGGGCACATGGTCACTTGGGGCCTGGGACAATCAGACTGCATAATTCTCTTCCCCAAACCCTCACTATGGGGAGTGACTACAGTCTTCTCCTCTGACCCCGTCATCCAATACCCATCCCCACCTGGGCAGGTCTCTTCTGTGTTCTGCTCTGCCCTTTGTTCTCCCAGTGTTGCCCCATCCGGCTGCCCTGGTCCAGTGGTGTTAGTGCAGGGCTGGGGAAGTGGGTAGAAGGACGGCCCAGGCTGCTTGCAAGAGAGGGGGACGTCCTGGCCAAGCTCTGGCTGCCCAGCCCAGCCCAGCCCTTAGTATTTAGGGGTGTCTCCCTGACAACCCAGATACCCTCTGGGAGCCTTTGTCAGCTCCAGCCACATCCCTGCTGAAGGGGTTAGGAGCCAGGGGGAAACTGAGGCCCTTCTCTACACCCCCAGGCACCCTACCTCACAAGGTGATCTTTTATGCATTTACAGCACCCTGATCACGCCGAGGAGGGAGTGGGCGCAGGAAGGAGTTTGCTCAGTGGCCTCCAGAGGAGAGATCAAGCTGCTCGCTCTCCTTCCTTTGGGCAGACTGCAGCCACACTGCAGGGACCCTTTCCTAGACCCTCATGCGCCCCCGAAGTTTCCAGGGCTGGGGTAAAGGCAGCTCTTGACCAAGAGTTTCTCCTCCCACTCTCCACAGCTCCCCTGCAGAAGGAGCAGCAGCGCCCGCCCCGCCTGGGGGAGCTGACAGTGACAGATGAGACCCCAGACTCCCTGCGCCTCTCATGGACAGTGGCCCAGGGCCTCTTTGATTCCTTTGTGGTCCAGTACAGGGACACAGCTGGGCAGCCCCGGGCAGTGCCTGTGGCCGAAGACCAGCGGGAAGTCACCATAGAGGGCCTGGAGCCTGGCAGGAAATACAAGTTTCTGCTCTATGGGATCCACGGAGGACAGCGCCTGGGCCCCATCTCCGTCCTGGGAGTGACAGGTGAGCAGGAGGACCTGGGGCATAAGGAGGCCTGCCAAGGGTTCTGGAGGAACGGAAATGCAGTGGGGCCAGCTCTGATGGTAACCAAGGAGCCCATCAAAAGCTGGAACCAGGGCAGGCGTGAGGAAAGGCCCTGGCAGCGGTCCCCAGCGTCCAGGCCCCCACCCTGCTCAGCGCCGCCAGCTGTGCCCCATCACTCTATTGAGGCAGCTCTTTCCTCCCCACAGGGTGGCCTTGCCAGATAGGGGCAGACCCCTCCTGTGGGTGAGTCAGGAGCACTTTTTGTCAAATGGAAAATAACTGGAACAGAAAGTAGGCAAGGGGCATAGCAACCCGTAGAAGTGGCTGCCATGATGGAGCAGGCTCCTCCTCGGGAGTTACTAACACCCAGCTCAGGTCAGCGGGACGGGGCACTTGGGCCCAACCTGGAGGGCATGATTTGCCTTTCTGGCTCACCAGCCAGCTCCTTCCTCAGCTTTTCTCAGGAGGACCATGTGCCCCGAGCTCGGGGAGTGAGCAGCTATTCCCACCGCAGACCATCAGCCTAGGCACCCAGGGAGGGTGGGGAGGGAGCAGGCTGTGCAGATATCTTGAGGCATAAGAAGACACAAAGGTAGAAAAGGGGAAGCAAGCCCCTGATTCAGACACAGCAAGGGGGCCAACAGAGGGTAATGGGGCCACAGTGCTGACTCAGAGAGGCCCAGGGGTGGCAGGGAAATGACAGAGTCAAGAGAAGGAAGATGCCAGAAGAGCCTCAGTCACCCCTGCTCAGCATCTCCCCTCGCCTTCTTCCACACAGCCCCAGAAGAGGACACACCAGCCCCCTGGCGCCCAGCCACAGAGGCCCCCGAGCACCCTGAAGGGCCCCAGCTAAGGACACTGGCAGTGAGCGACATAACCCCAGACTCCCTGCACCTCTCGTGGAGTGTGGCTCAGGGCCCCTTTGACTCCTTCGTGGTCCAGTATCAGGACACGGATGGGCAGCCCCAGGCCTTGCTCGTGGATGGCAACCAGAACAAGGTCCTAGTGTCGGGCCTGGAGCCCAGCACCTCCTACAGGTTCTTCCTCTATGGCCTCCATGAAGGGAAGCGCCTGGGGCCCATCTCAGCTGAGGGCACCACAGGTACTGGAGGTTGAGGGCCCTGTATCTAGGCCTCCCCACCTCTAGTCTGGGACTGAAAGGGCTAAAGGGGGTGCCCAGAGGTGGTGACACGTAAGCAGGGTACTATAGAGGGAGGAAGGCGTGCACTAGCAGTCCTTGGCTCTATACACGCGTGCTCACTGTGGGTCCCACCTGTCAGTGCCAGCCCCGCATTAGCTCCATTTCGCAGATGGGAAGTGGGAGGCCGTGGTGGGGTGGTAGAAGAGACCTGCCCCAGGCCACCGAGGTGGTGTGCTTCTGTCTCCCACCCACTCTGTGCAGGGTCTGCTCCTGCCGGCCAGACCCCAGGGGAGCCAGGGCCCCGCCTGTCCCAGCTGTCGGTGACTGATGTGACCACCAGTTCGCTGCGGCTCAACTGGGAGGCCCCATCTGGGGCCTTTGACTCCTTCCTGCTCCGCTTTGGGGTCCCATCACCAAGCACTCTGGAGCCCCACCTGCGTCCCCTGCTGCAGAGGGAGCTGATGGTACCAGGGACACGGCGCTCAGCGGTGCTACGGGACCTGCGTCCAGGGACCCTATACACCCTTACGTTGTATGGGCTGCGTGGGCCCCACAAGGCCGACAGCATCCAGGGCACGGCCCGCACCCTCAGCCCAGGTAAGGCCCCCACGTTGGGCACGTTCGCGTGCTGCCCCAAAGTGTGGGGTGGGGGGTCTTTGTACTTTGTAGGGTGGGACCTAGTGCCTCAGCCAGAGGGAAGGTCAGTGAGTGGTGGAAGGCTTGGAGGAATCTACAGAGACTTCCTCTTCTAGATCGAGAGGAAAGGGGTGGTGGTGAGCAAGTCTGGAGCCACTGGGGCCTTGGAAGAAGGGGTGCGGATCCTGGGGCTAGAGGCCCCCTGCCCCGTGCCCTCACCGCCACTCCTTGGCACCCACCCCCCTCAGTTCTGGAAAGCCCCCGTGACCTTCAATTCAGCGAAATCAGGGAAACTTCGGCCCTGGTCAGCTGGACGCCTCCACCATCCAGAGTGGACAGTTTCAAAGTTTCCTACCAGCTGGCAGACGGAGGTGACACCCTTTTGCCATGTCCTCACCTGCCCTCATTTCTCCTGCTCCCTGCACTCTAACAACCCTGCAGCCCTTCCTTGATTCCCTGGGCAAACTCCCAAGCCCGACATGTTTGCAGGAGAGCCACAGAGCGTGCAGGTGGATGGCCGAGCCCGGACCCAGAAACTCAAGGGGCTGATCCCAGGCTCTCACTACGAGGTGACGGTGGTCTCCGTCCGTGGCTTTGAGGAGAGCGAGCCACTCACAGGCTTCCTCACCACAGGTAGGATGGACTGGGACCCGGGCGGGAGGTAGGGGGAGAATGAAGGGGGAGGGAAAAGGGGGTGAGGCCAGCAGGGCTTGGGAAGGTGAGGGGTGGGGAGAGGAGCAGGGGACAGCTCTGAGCCCCCTCCCTTCTCCCAGTTCCTGACGGCCCCACCCAGCTTCGTGCGCTGAACTTGACGGAGGGATCCGCTCTGCTGCACTGGCAGCCCCCCCAGACCCCTGTGGACACATATGACGTCCGTGTCACAGCCCCAGGGGGTGAGCGAGGCTGAGGCCTCTGGAGAAGACTCACTGAGGGTGGGGAGAGGGGCTCTGGCAGGGCACGAAGGGGACAGATGCTGATGCTCACCCCCACTCCCAGCCCCCCCACTGCAGGGCTCAACCCCTGGCAGTGCTGTGGACTACCCTCTGGGTGGCCTTGTGCTCCACACCAACTACACGGCGACGGTACGGGGTCTTCGGGGCCCCAACTTCACCTCCCCGGCCAGCATCACCTTCACCACAGGTACGGCCTGTGAGGTGTGCGCGACAGGGGGAGGGAAGGTCCAGGGGAGCTAGGATGGGCCTTGTCTCCATCTTCTGTTCCCACCTTCCCCTCCCAGGGTTGGAGGCCCCCCAAGACTTGGAGGCCAAGGAAGTGACCCCCCGCACGGCCCTGCTCACTTGGACTGAGCCCCAAGTCCCGCCGACTAGCTACCTGCTCAGTTTCAACACCCCTGGTGGACAGACCCAGGTGCCCCCACCCGCCCCTCACTGGCCGACTCCCCTCCCGGGCCCCCCTCCAGGAGGTACTGCCCCCTCCTCTGCTTCTCCCAGTGGGGCTCCACCTCCCTCTCCCCTGACCTGCTCCCTGTGTGTCCCACAGGAGATCCTGCTCCCAGGAGGGGTCACCTCTCACCAGCTCCTGGGCCTCTTTCCCTCCACCCCGTACAGCGTGTGGCTCCGAGCTATGTGGGGCGAGAGCCTCACACCGCCTGTGTCCACCTCCTTCACCACCGGTATTTGGGCACTGGGACCTAAGGTCAGGGGCTGAGCAGGCAGCAGGGGTCTAGGGTTTGGGAAGAGGACTCGGCCCCTCATTCTCCTCTTCTCAGGTGGACTCCGGATACCCTTCCCTCGGGACTGTGGGGAAGAGATGCAGAACGGAGCCAGCACCTCAAGGGCCACCACCATCTTCCTCAATGGCAACCGCGAGCGGCCCCTGAATGTGTTTTGTGACATGGAGACCGACGGGGGCGGCTGGCTGGTGGGTGGCAGACGGGCCCCCGAGGCTCTGCACGGGGCGGGGGCTGCTGAGTCAGGAGCCTTCGGCTGACGGTGCCTCCACCTGCTTCCCTGCTTCCCAGGTGTTCCAGCGCCGCATGGATGGACAGACCGACTTCTGGAGGGACTGGGAGGACTATGCCCATGGCTTTGGGAACATCTCTGGGGAGTTCTGGCTGGGTCAGTGCCTCACAGGGATTGGGGACCGGGGAAGGGGTGGAGGCCCTGTGGGCACCAGAACCCTGATGAGAGCACTCTCCCTACCCCCAGGCAACGAGGCCCTGCACAGCCTGACAAAAGCCGGCGACTACTCCATGCGCGTGGACCTGCGGGCTGGGGACGAGGCCGTGTTTGCGCAGTACGACTCTTTCCGAGTAGACTCTGCTCCCGAGTACTACCGCCTCCATCTGGAGGGCTACCATGGCACAGCAGGTGAGGGGTGGGCCTGGGGGCCGCGGAAGGTGGGGCAGGGGGAGGGGAGGCCCTCACTGCTCCTTCTACACCTGTGCAGGGGACTCCATGAGCTACCACAGCGGCAGTGTCTTTTCTGCCCGTGATCGAGACCCCAACAACTTGCTCATCTCCTGCGCCGTCTCGTACCGCGGCGCCTGGTGGTACAGGAACTGCCACTATGCCAACCTCAACGGGCTCTATGGGAGCACAGTGGACCACCAGGTGAGGGGCCTGGGAGGCAGCCCAGAGCGGGGAGTGGGTTGGGGCCCAACCTGCTGGGGTGTGGCAGGACAAGTTACCGAGCCGCTTGGCGCCTCAGGGCCCTCATCTGTGAAATGGAAGAATGATGCCAATCTCACCAAGTTATCTGAAGGGGGAAATGAGCACGCTTTATTGGGTGTGAAGGGCCAGCCCAGATTAAGCCTCAGTCTTTGCGGTTGAGGATCATTGAAGCGGGTGGGGGAGAGGAAGGGCGATTGACTTCTGGGAACCATCTCCCCGGAGGGGCGGGGGGGGAGAAGGGGGTGGTGGCAGCCAATGGGATGTCTGCCTTTGACTCCGTCTCAACAACTCCTCGCCCAGGGGGTGAGCTGGTACTACTGGAAAGGCTTCGAGTTCTCTGTACCCTTCACGGAAATGAAGCTGAGACCAAGAAGCTACCGGCCCCCAGCGGCCCGGGAAGGCTGACCACTGCTCACCTCTCCGGCGCCCCAGTATGACTGCCGAGCACTGAGGGGTCGCGCTGAGAGAAGAGCCAGGGGCCACCTTCACTCTCCAGCCACCGGAGGGAGCCTTCTCCGTCAGCGATCTCACAGCACCATGTTTACAGGGGGGGGAGGGAAGGGGTTTGTACGGGAGTAATAAAAGGAGAAACTGAGGCATGTGTCCGGCGTGCATCCTGCCCTGTCACTGGTGCTGGCTCAGCCCCAGGGCCACTGCTCCCCGGGGCTGCAGCCGCACCTGGAAAGGCTGCATTGTGAGGTTGATGCCACAGTGGGACCTGGGTCGCAGAGAGGGCAGCGGGCCCATGGGGGGCAGCAGCGTGAAGGCGTGGAGCAGCCGCGCCAGCACCACAAAGAGCTCAAGGCGTGCCAGCGGCTCGCCCAGGCACACTCGCGCTCCGCAGCCAAAGGCCAGCACTCTCGGTCTGGTGCCTGGGACCAGGAAACGATCTGTGGGCAGAAAGACAGACCCAGGGTTCGGTAGCCGCCGGGACTAGCCTCTGCCACCCCCACACCATGGGTGACCTCCCTGCCACACACCCGGCCGGAACTCATGTGGCTGCTCCCAGACTGTGTCGTCCAAGTGGGCGCCTTGCAGGTTGGGGATGACAACCGTGCCCTCAGGGATGTCGTAGCCTAAGATGCTGAGGAGAGGGTGGAGTTAGAGACCCGCCACGATTCCCCCTTTCCATCCCATGCATCCTCAGCTCTCGGAAGTCACCTGCTATGCCGCGTGGTGCGGTGAGGCAGGGCCAGGGGCACAACAGGCCGCAGGCGCAGCACTTCAGCGATGGTGGCAGTGAGCAAGGGCAACCGTGCAGGGTCTTTGAGCGGGACTCGGGAGCCTGAAGCCCCAGGGCCCAGTTCACAGTCCAGCTCCTCCTGCAGTCGTTGCTGAATCTGGGAAATGGGAGCAAGCCTGGTGTCTGGGGCCAGAACCTTGTGCTAGCTGACCCATAGCCGCCCAGCCTCCCAGGCTCCGGCCGCTCCCTGAAGCAACCCAGCGGAACCTTCCTGCCAGCTAGGAGAAACCGCCCCCTGGGTGAACAGAGTCTGCGTGGGCGCCCCGGGGGCTGAGTTCCTGTGGCCCCGGCCAGGCTGCCCCCAGGGTGCACCTCAGGGTGGTGAAGCAAGAACGCCACAGCCCAGGAGAGGGTGGTCGCCGTGGTCTCAGTGCCACCAATGAAAAGGTCCACCACAGACATATGCACGTGTCCTTCAAGGAGCTGTCCATGGCCCTTTTCTGCTCTTGGCTTCCCCATCCCTTGGAGCATGTAGTCGGTCATGTCCCTCCACTGGCCTGCCACCATGCTGTCCTGTGGGGGGGAAGGCAAACCAGCCTGAGTGCCTGGCTTGGGGAGAGGAGTCTCAGGGGGGCAATGGGTCCAGGACTGGTGGGACGCCTCGCTCTGGGGCAGTGGTATCCCTGGCTGCGGGCTAGGGGGCAGCCGGGTCCACACAGCGTTCCCACCTTGTGCTGCTTCAGCTGCTTCTCTACAATGCGGTCCCTGTTCTCCAAGGCCTGCTTCAGCCTCCGGAGGCCCGGGTTGGGGAAGAACTGGGGCAGGGAGCAAGAGAGTGGAGCTGCTGGCAAGGAAGCCGGCTCTCCCACCCCTTCCTCCCAGGACCCAGGGAGTCTGGGCTCCACCTCCTCACCCTGAGAAAGGGAACTATGTCCAAAACTTGGATGGACCAGTGCTTCCAGCTTTTCATCAAATCTTGGACACAGTCATGAAAGGCATGTACTAAGGTGTCCTCCTGCCAAAAAAAAAGGGGGGGCGGGGGCAATCCTTTCAGTTCAGGACCAGAGAGGACCAGGGAGGGGCTAAGGAAGGGCCCAGGCACATAGGTGAGAGCAAGAGAGCCTTTACCTTGTCTCCAAAGGTGAGGCAACAGATGATGCTGCAGGTGAGGAAAGAGAACTCCTTCTGGATGGCCACAGGGGTGCCGGCCTGGGCTCTCATGCGCTGTGGAGAAGGAGCGGGAACTAAACGGGCCACGGAGCTGCAGGGAGAAGTGAAGCTGACCCGGGGTGCCTGTGGGAGTCCAGCCTCACCTCACAGAACTCCTGGGTCATCTGCTCCACCAGTGGCTCCATGGAGTTGCGGATGCCCAGCAGCAGGGCCGAGCGGGTGAGTTTCTTGTGAGCCTTCCAGAGCAGGGAATAGTCCCCTAGTGAGAGGTCCTGGTAGGGCTGAGATACCAGCTTATCTGCGAGTAGGGGAGGGGTCGAACTGACCAAGGAAGCCACAGGCCTGACCTTTCCTGCCTCCCCCAGCCTGGTACTTCCCTCAAGAAATGCCCCGATGCTTACAGGAGGGCATCTGGGGTCTGCCAGCAAAGTCCACCCATCTCCTGATCATGGCCTCCTCAATGGTCCTCTTAGAGTTCAGCACCACCACATCTGGGGGACAGCCAAAGCAAGATGTCAGCAGGGAGAGGCCCCTACCTCCCCACCGTGGTGGGGCCAGGGAGGAAGCAGACTCACCTTGCAGCCCGAGGCGGAGCCTATAGACAGGGCCCAGTTTCTGAGTCAGACCAAGCAGATAGATGGGAAGGTCGGGCTGCAGCAGGTGTAGGAAGCCGGGGGCAAGAGGTGGGAGGTGGAGGCTCCTGTACTTCCACTTGTTCCACAGCAGGCGGGTGCCGGCCAGTGCGGTCAGCAGTAGCAGCCCAAGGAGTAGCATGGCCAGAGACCCAGGCACAGGCCCTGGCGCGGCCACTTATAGCTTTTGAGGCCCTTCATCCACCTCGCTGCTCGGGCTCTTCTGGGGCCTCCTTGGTCTCCTTCCCTCAGGTCCCTGCCCACTGTCCCACCCACACAGTCTTGGCAAGACACCAGTCCACCTGGCCTTGGAGAGTCCACATTTTAAAGAGCAAGCTTCTCATCCATCAAGAAGAAAGGAAGGGAAATGCAACCCTGACCTTTTCTCCCACAGCTGGAATCAGTTTTCTGGCTGCAGGTCAACCAGGCAGAAACACGTAGTCACTCTCTGGCCTGAGCCCTCTCGTCTGGCCTGAGCCCACCACGACCCCACCCTGGACCACGTTACTGCCACGGACTTTGTCTCGGGGAGACAATGGCCGTCCCTACCTATATGCTGTCCAGGATCGCCTGAGGAACAAAATGAGTTGAAAGTGGTCTGCGTGTTTTTAACTTACAGATGGGGTGGCCACGTGGCCTGCTTTGCCTGGGTCGTCCCAGTGTAATTATTCACTGTGCCGTATTTCAGCCTCAAAAGTTGAAGAAGATGAAGAATTATGTGGTCTCCCAATTTGGAGCTCTTGCTATGTACTTGATATACTCTTTGGTCGCAAGGAAAAGAGACCAACTAGAGCTGGCTTGAGCCAAAAATAAGAATTATTCTCCAAACACAGTGGTATCTCAGAGAACTGAATGAAGAGCAGGAGAGGGGACCTCACTGGCCTTGGAAGGACAGGGACAGGGGAAGGAAAAGCTGAAGAGAGGGGCCAGCTCCTCACTTGTCGCTCCTCCCTCCTCCTTGTCTGCCGCCCACCCTCTGGTCTCTCTCTGTGGTCCAGCTGCATGTGACCCCAGGTACAGGCAGAATGGGGCTGCCTTCAGGGTCAGAGGCCACAGGTTATAGGTCCAGCCCCAGGGCGAGGGAGGGTTCCCGGTATGACTGAACGTGCCCCCCATAGATGCCAAAGTCCCCAGGAAGGAACCAGATAGCCACAGCTGGGATCATGGGTCCAGCCCTCTCCTGGAAGCTGTTGCCATAGGGGGTGGGGACCTGGCAGAGCAATCAGGAACCACTTTCTTTGAGTGAGGAGGCAGTTGAGGAACTCAAAGGAGGGGCTTGGGGGAGAGAGCATATCGAAGGGGTGACAGTGCCGAGACGTCAGGGCTGCCTGGGGGGTGGGAGGTGACCTAAGGCCCAGACCATCCACAACTCCCCATCCCTGGCTCTGTAAACTGATCCCAGCACCCAGGACTCATTAGACCTTCTCCCCTCGAGCTTTACTCAGAGCACAGGCTATGTGGCTGGAGACCCTGAGTAGAGACACTGGCTGTGCCACCCGCCAGCTTAAAGAGGTAACTGCAGGAAGTCCTGGTGGAAGAGGCTCAGGCTCAGCCTGGACCCATGCGCAGGACCGGGAGGCAGAAGGCAGGGGTGGGATTCCTAGGGTTGGGCAGGCAGTAATAGCTGCTCCCTTCCTCCTAGTCGACCTCCTGGACCCAGGCTGCATCTTGCCACAACTGCAGCTGAATCCCTGGCTCTCATAAGTGGGTTTATGCCACCCATGCTGACTAGTTTGGGAAGAAAGATCTGATGGGCAAGTACAGGGCCATGGAGATGAGCCCTAGGAAGCCTCTGAAATCCTAAGGAAGGCCGGAACGTCTCAAAGTTGCATGGAATAGGAGGGGACTCCATTCAAAAGAACAGTGACCTGGAAAGCTGGCATGATTGTGAACAAACCTTCATAAACTGACTTGAGATCTGGTATCTTGAAAGCCTGTTGATGCTTGATCTTGTTACCAATGGCATTGTTGCCAGCCCCATCCCTCCACCAGCCCCCACCTCCAAATCCAAGCTTCAGACATAATGGATTACATGCAGTGCCCCCAGATGTGCCCAGTCCTGCCCCTGGCCTCTGGGCCTTTTATATTCTCCTCCGTCTGCCTCAAATGCCCCTCGTGCACCCCAGTCTCTCTGCCTGACTCCTCAGCCTTCGGAACCCAACTTACATGTCACTTCCTCTGGGAAGCCTGTCCCTCTTCACTTCTCCCAGATAGGGTCAGATGCCCCAACTGTGTGCCACTTGGGACCATTCAGCTCCTGGGCATCACACACTTCACAGGGGATGGGGACCTGGCACAAGGAAGGTGTGGCAGGGAGTGAGAGGCCCACAAATTGCTATTGGATGATTGAATGGCAGGCTGCTGAACAGACTCAGCTTCCATCAAAACTGATCTCGGCAGATTTCTCTAGAAGGATTTCTAGGTCGGCCCTGAAGACCCAAGAGGTGCCTCCACACAGGGGGCAGCTAGGCAGGCAGGTGAGAAGGGTTCATCCAGTAAAAGAGCAGTCTCCTTAGTGTACTGACATGCATAACACTGGGAAAGTTACCTAATGCCACTGGTAACAAGACCAAACATCAACAGGCTTTCAAGAGACCAGATCTCAGCCAAAAGCGGGAAACCCCAAAACTCCCAACTGCACAAGGGCAGAGCGGGAAACATGTGGCCAGACAGCCATTCATAAGGCAGAAGAGCTGAGGTGTTAAGCTGAGCACAAGCCCTGCGTGAGGCCACAGTGACTGGCTACAGCAGGACAGTGGAGCACCCCACAGGCACAACAGAATAGAGGCCTCGGTGTGGTGCTGGATCCTGTGCAGGCTGATGGGTCACAAGTCTACTCGGGGTGGTCCTATGATGGATTGAGCTCGCAGGGTGTCATCTGGGAGTGTTCAGGGAGAGCTGGATACCCCAAGGGTCATCCAGGCTCTGACAGCCTAAGACCATGCAAATCCTGGCCTGGGCCCCCCTGGAGGGGGGCACTGCAGTCAGTCCTGGAGACACGCATTGACACTTTGCCGCCAAAGACCTTTATTGAGTCCCTGGTCCTTCCCAGGGACCACGTCCAGGGGTCCGGGCACAGCAACAATCCAGGCATCACCTTTCCCTGGCTCGGGCTCCTCCTGGGGGAGATGGGAGGGCAGCCCTTACACCTGGCACCCCTGAGAGCCATACACCTCAAGGAAGTCATTGAGCTGGGCGCAGGCTTCCCGATGGCGGGTGCTCCGGCACAGGCGTTCAGAGGGCATCTCCTCAACCCAGCTATTCGAGTCCAGCAGGTACTGGGGGCTGTAGGGGCAAAGGGATGGTCAGCAGGGGTGGGGAGGATAAGCTGGTGGGAGAGGAGAGCATGAAGCGCCTGGCTTCTGTGGGGGCAGGGTCTGGGTGCTGGGGATCTGTTCCCTCATGAGGTGTGAGGAGAGAAAGAGACAGAGGGGCCCAGAGAACTCACTCTCCCTTGAGGTCATAGGTAGCCCCGTCCAGACCCAGGATCAAATATTCTTTCCCAGGTTCCAAGCGAAGGCGGCAGGAGGCTCGAACCAGGAAGTTTCGGGTCTGACCAGCAGTGGCCTTAGTGTCCTTGGCTGAGAGGATAATGTGCATGAGGGTTGTCAGAGGAAAAGAGAAGGTACAGGACAAGCAGGGGCCAGGGGCTATGCACGGACCCGCTCATTTTGCCCTCACTGTGACTAATGGGGAGATACAACTGCTTTCCTATTTATGGACAAGCCCAGAGCTTCTAAGATGCTGAGGGGCTTTGAGCTCAGACTCTGAACTTGAGCTATTCCAAGCAGCCAGGCCGCAAACCCTGACCTCAGCTCCCTAGATCCCCCCAGCCCCACCCGCCCAACTGTTCCCTTCATACTGAAGTGCAGGACTTGGCTGATTCTGGTCTCGAAGAGGCGAAAGGCAGCTCTGCCATCTTCTCGGAGGACCTTAACCTGGAAGCCTACAAGGGAGTTCAAGAGACGGGAGCACAGGTTTGTCCCACCTGAGGCTGAGAGGAGCAGGCCCAGGCAGAGAGGCCTTGGGTGCGAGGGAAGACTGACCGTACTGCACTCGGGGGTAGTAGCAGGCAAACTTCATTCTGTACCCGGCCTCTTCCTGCAGGCCCCGCTCCAGGGCACGACGCTGTCGAGGACACTTCCCTGGTGTCAGGGGGCCCAGATGAGACAGTGTAGGCCCCAGCCTCTCTGTCTTCCCACCCCCTGCCCCAGGCCCTGGCTCTCACCCTCAGCACACTGGCAGACGTCAGCAGAGCACAATGTGGACAAGAGTTTGCTCTTAGTGGGTGCCCCATAGAAGATAGAACATTTGTGCTCTGGAGAAGAGAGAGGGCAGTTAGAATGTAGGTCCCCCTCACTGCCTCCCCAGTCCTAAGGAGCCACAGGACACCCCTGCCACCCTGCATTGCCCCAGGTCCCAATGTCCCATATGGGGACACCTACTCCAAACCTCCCAAGTGTCCCCCAAGTCCTCACCGGGGTTGTAGTAATCATACAGGGTTGCACTAGCCGGCTGTACTAGCCCCACGGCCACCTCCTGAACAGCTCCAAAGCCCACGCACTCCCGGGAGGTGGGGACCTGGCACAGTGGGGAGGAGCGGTCAGGAGAGCACACCCTGAACCCTGAAGGCCACTGTGCTGCATATCCTTGACCTGTCTCTGGTACTCGTTGGTCTTATCTCCAGTATCCATCACATTCTATTACCTTCCGGCTGCCAGAACTCTAAGAACTGCTCCCCAAGGTCTCTGCTGACCTCACTGCCAAACAGTGACCTCATTCCAGTCTCCAGTGCCCCTGGCCCCTTGGCAGAGTCCCACATAATGGACATATTCTGCACGAAACTCTCCAAGCTTAAGGTTAGTTTTTAAGGTTTTTAAGGTCATCCCTGGTTCTGACCTCGCCATTCCTGACAATCCCCCTTCTTCATTCCCAGAGGCGCATTCCCTGGCCCTGGCTCCCCCTGTCCCCTGTACTTCCCTGAGGAGGTCTCAGCCACTCCCTGACTTTCACCAAACCCTTCTGGGCTGATGATTCCCACGCTAAACATTCAGCCTCATTCTTGCATTAGGATTTTTGTGGGACCTATAAGTTCTCCAAATTCACTCTGCCTGCCCCCGAAGCCTACCCACCCTCCTGACAGCCTTGCTTCCTCACCGATGCAACTGGGCCCTCCTTTATCTGTCACCCTAACGGCAGCTGCTGTCACTCTCCCATGCTCCATGACGCTGCAGCTCACAGCTTAGACCCAGACTCCTCTCCTCACGCACACACTGGTCCAGTTCAGCCCCTACCCTGACCCTTTCCCTCTTGTGCTGGGCTGCCTAGGTCAACTCCTTGCCTAGAAATCTTCCTGGCTCCTCATCTTCGATGGTGTTCAACCAAACTCCTCTGCCTGGCTTCCCAGGCTAACAAGGTCTGTCTTCCCTGACCCACACACACCTGGCTAATGGTGTTACAGTATTGACACAGCTTTTTCATATTTTCCCCAAGAGATTACAGTTGATGTTCAAAAAACACTTGAGGGCACTCAAAGGGTTAATAATTCTTTGTTTTAGCCAAATAATGGCACAAAAAGACAAAAACTCATCCAAGACCATCATCACTTTATAAAAGAAAATACATTTTAATATCAAAAACAAACCCCAGGGGTGCCGGGGTAGCTCAGTCGGTTGCTTAACCGATTTTGGCTCAGGTCATGGTCTCGCAGTTCATGAGTTCAAGCCCCACATAGGGCTTGGAGATGACAGTGCGGAGCCTGCTTGGGATCCTCTCCTTTCTCTCTGCCCCTCCCTGGCTCTCGTGTGCACATGTGCATTCTCTCTCTCTCTGTCTCTGTCTCCCTCAAAAATAAATACAGTTTAGGGGTGCGAGGGTGGCTCAGTCAGTTAAGCATCCAACTTTGGTTCAGGTCATGATCTCGCAGTTCATGAGTTTGAGCCCCGCATCGGTCTCTGTGATGACAGCTTGGAGCCTGGAGCCTGCTTTGGATTCTGTGTCTCCCTCTCTCTCTCTCTGTTCCTCCCCTGCTTGCACTCTTTCTCTCTCTCAAAAATAAATAAAGGTTTAAAAAATTAAAATAAATAAACAAACTTTAAAAAACAAAAACAAAACCAGAAAAAACTAGGAAGGTCAACAACAAAAAACAAAGGCAGCCCTCAAGTTGAACCAATTCAGCTTTATGAGCGGCTCTCAAGTCCTTTCCTGCTGACTGGCACTGACCCCCACGCCGCATTAGGGGCTCAGCCCCATCGCCTACAGGCAACGCAGACTCCTGGGCCTGCCCCTGACTCTGCTCTGGCACACTTTTATCCTGTCTCCCTGCTCACATCCCAAGTTCTCTCTAAGAGCACTGGCTGCTCATACAGCTGTCTCCTGGGAAACTTCGTAACATATGCTCGGTAAATCTAGTGTGGTCTCTTCCCTGCGTCACCTCTCCCTGCTCACCGAGTCAAAGTACAGCAGGACGTGGGGCCCCTCAGTCTCGAAATGACTCACGTATTGGTCAGAGAGGGAGGTCAGCTGTGGGGAAGGAGAGATGGTCACAGGGAGGTGGCCCTGGGCCCTGTACAAGACAGGGCTCAGCAGCTGGAATGGCTTCAGGGATGGAGCAGGGCTCCAGAGGGCACAAGGGGTCCCTCTGGGCAGGTGACCACACCTTCTCCAGGTCAGCACGCAGGGCATTGAATCCACTCAGCAGGGTGATATCAGCAATGGCCATGCCCGGGAGCCCCACCTTGTCTTTCCGCCTGCAGAGACATGTCCAGGTCCCACTTGCACTGGGTTGCAGATGCCCAGCCCCAGCCTCGGTCCTGCTTCCGTCTCCCAGACCAGCAGTTCCCCCATGTCGGGTGCAGCCCCCAGCACCCACCAGATGCACACGGTGTACTGCACTCTGGACTCCTGTTCATCAGCCACCTTGGGTGCCTCCCGCCGGCGGCGGCTCCGCCGTCTCTCAAACAGCTGCAGGGGTGTCACGGTCTGGGAACCGTTGTCTGGATCATCCTTAGCTGGAAGCTCCTCATACACATAGTCCTCATAGTCCTCATTTGCTTCCACTGCACAGGGATGGCATTGTGGCTTGGCCCCTGTCACCAGCCCCCTGGGGGCCCCACAGCCTCCAACCCCAACACTCACTTGTGTATTCGACATGGCCCATGACTGTAACTTCAATATGAAGATCCTCACAGGTTGTGTTCTTCATGTCCAGGACATTGTAGGTACGAAGGATCTGGCTCAACAAGGAGTGAGAACAGAGGACATTTGGGGCCCAGGCCTTTCTCCAGAGCCACAGCTGGGGCATCTCCTGGGCTGAGGGATTCCAGGCCTTCAGCCCCTCTCACCCCTCCTGACCAGTCCATAAACATGGGAGGCCCAGGAATTGGGTTAGCTGGTGGGTCATGGGGAGCAGGGACCGGCACTCAGGGGCAAGCACTCTACACGGTGCACAGAGGAGGCTGGGATGGAAAGCTCAGGAAAGACTTCTGGCCAAAGCTTGAAGGAGAAGAATGAATGTGTCACTTGGGGAAAAAGCGGCGTAAGAACACTGAAAGCGAGGAGAACTATGTAGATGAGTGGTTTTGTCTGGCTGGGGAGGTGGACAGGGGTTCGATCGTGTATGTGGAAGAGTCTGACTTTTCTCCAGGGCTAATCTGACTAGTGTTGTCAGGAGGTTGATCTCATGGCAGTGTGGACAATGGATCAGAGGGGTAAGATATGGGGGTATGGAGAAGTTCCCAAACCATCTTAGCAGAGTCCCGGAAACAAGTGACAAGAGCCCAGGGTGGCAGGGGAGCAGAGGAGGAATTACTGGGACCATAAGGAAGTGCTGGGACGGGGACACTTAAGATGGCCTCCAGAGTGGCAGCTGGGCTCTTGTGGGGAAGGGGCTCTGTCAGCCAGATGAGGGGACACAGGAGGAAGAAGGGGTTTGGGACGTGCCATGTCTGAGGTGCTGTGGGACACATGGGCCTGTGACTCAGGGGAGCAGCCTGGGTTGAGGTGCTGCGTGTGTGCACCGTCAACACTAAAGGGTAAAAGGAAATAGCAGGTGCCCGGAGAAGGTAGAGACCAGAGTGAGGGAAAATGCCCAGGAAAGAGCAGGGGGGCCACCAACCCTGTGGTGTCTCCCTCCTTCCTCAACCATGAGCTCTGCCCTCAGGCCTCCCACTCAAGACCACAGCCCCTCCCTGTTGGGCCCTAGGCATCCAGTGCTGCTGGCTCTCACCTTCAAGGTCCCTTTGCTGTTTCCTCCTATCTTCACATTAATCTTGCTGCCCAAGGAAAACTTGCAGGAACAGAAAAGGGAAAGGATGTCAGAAAGGCACAAGAGGGCACAACGTTGCTCCAATTTACTTCCTCCCTGAAAACCACCTCTTCTCTTCCATCTCACACTCTCACACACATTCACGTACACTGTCTCACCTCAGCCTCCTAAAAACGCTGTTTGGTACCCTCTGCATTTATTAATTTTGAGATGGGAAAAATGAAGCTCGGAGGTTATGTGACTTTCTCCAGGTCACACTGCAAGTCTTACCACGAGGATATCAGCAAGAGAGGCCATGGGGATTCCACAAGGGGGGAGGTGGGCTGGGGATGGCTTCTGGCCTGGCCGCAGTAGGCCCAGGTGTCATGGCAAGCCAGGTGAGGGAGTGGCTCACCTCCAGCTCCTCCTCTAGGCCCTGAACTTGGTGGTTGTTCAGCTGCAGCTCATGGGACTTGAACCCATTGCGGCCTATGGAGCTGAGAGTCACATTGAGCCCCCTCTCTTCCATGGTGTGGGAAGCAATCCAGTATGCAGACAGAGCATCCAAGGCCATCACCGTGTCCTGGGGAGGTGAGCCAGGACTCAGGCACTTGGTCTCAGGGCCATCTACCCCAGAGCCCCAGGGCAGCCCCTACCTGGGTGCTGCGGAATCCCCCTTGGAAGCTGCCCTGGTGAGTAAGCCAGGCTGCAGCATGGTCGGCCGTCTCTGACTTGCCCTCCTGTAGCAGCAGGTGGAGCAAGCTGTAGGCTGTGGTTTCAATCCACAGGGCTGGGGCCTGGGGCAGGGGGTCTGCCGGGCTGCGAGGAGCCAGAGTGGGTGGGACGACATTGCTCTGAGAACCAGTGACTGAGCCCCAGTACACATTATCTGGAAGTGAAGGGAGATCCACAGGTGAATGGGGGCCAGGTCCTTGTTGCCTGGCCCTGTGACGCTCTCTGTGTCGGGCTCTCCGGATTCTACCCCAATTAACTTGCTTATGCTTTCATTCCCTCTTGAGGTGTTCATTCAATTTCTCCCTTTGGGCACACTCAGGGGTCCCTGGTTCATTGCCAAAACTTGACTCACCTCCAGTCTTCTGGGCCATGGCCATGAGATTGTTGTGGGCAACACGCCGCAAGTCCTCGGGAGCCTTGGTGAGAGTCAGGGCATAGGCAGTGATGGCAGCTGCGTGGGCCCCCAGGATCCCAGCGCTTGCTCTCTCTCCCAAGAAAGTATTTGCTTTTGAGATGGAGGTTTGCTAGGAGAAAGTGGGAAGGCAGGTCACAGAGCTGGACACCTGGGTTCCTGAAGAGAAAGGGAGAGAGCTGGGGAACAGGAAAGGGCAGACCCCTAGGTGCTCTTACCACTTTCTGCTTCAGCTGCTCTGCGTTGCCGTCCTGGAAGACGGCCAGCCCATGCTGAAGGGCGATGACCACAAAGGCCGTGAGTGCTACAGTCTCATCATCTCCCACCAAGCCCCCCTAGTTGAAGGGGGTAGAAAAGGAGATGTCAACTAGGAGCAGGGAGGGGCAAGGAGAGTCCTCCCACCTAGGCTCCTCTGTCCAAACTCCCAGCCCCGAACCTGCATGGCCCTGTGTATGACCGGGTGGGGGTCCTGGAATGAACCGTCAGCCTGCTGCTGGGACAGCAGCCACCTGGCCGTCTCCTGCAGCTTTTCAGGTGAGCCGCCCACCTGCTCCTGAGCCAAACTCAGTACCTTCAGCACAAAAGCCGTGAGCCTAGAGGGGAGGAAGGGATAGTGGGGAATAGTGACTGGTCCCTGTAGGGGACACATCCCCATTCCCTCAGACACCTGGTTATTCACCCTCCCAGGGTACCTGGATCTGCCCCCACCAGCCCCAGCCCCTCTCTGAGACCCAGAAACACTCTCCCAGCCTCACCAGGTGCTGCTGTCCCGTTGTATCCAAGCCCCATAGGAACCATCTGTCTTCCGAAACTGCTGGATCCGCATGTAGCCTTGGAGAGGAGAGGCAGCTGCTGAGGCGACACTCACTCTCCCACTGTATGTGCCCGAGGCCACACTCCCCATTCCCACCAGGTGCCTCCCTTCTTCTCCCCTCTAGCCACTTGGGTTGCCCCTCTTCCTTTAACTGCCCTCTCTCAGCCCCATGCCTGCTTGCCCCTGTCCCCAGAACCTTTCTGGATCAGATCCACAGCGTGGTCCTTGGTCTCGGGGGGCAGTGTGCTCCACTGCTCTGTCTTGTCCAGGTAGCGGGAAGCGGCCAGTGTTGGAGCCAAGAGGATCATGGTTTGTTCCCCGCAGCCGGTGGGAACTCTCAGGAGGGAGGCAAGGCCTCCTGGTGACAAGGCCCCTTTAGAGCCCAAAGTGTCCAATGGATCTGAGGCTATAGGGGAGGTGGAGGGTTAAGGATCAGAGAGCAGGTCTGGGAACCCATTGGGATCATGGGATCAAACAGGGGTCTGTGGGTTTCACATGAATCTGAGGGTGCTCCTGGGAAGAGACTGGAGGCAGCTCCCACCTGTAACCCTGACAAAGCTGCTGAAATCTCCATCAGGAATGATATTGGGATCAGAGTTGCCAGGAATCTCCAAGGTCCGGCCTCGGTGGTCTGTGGAGATGGGGGAAGTTGGCAGTCTGTTTTGCTGCCCATACCGCCCCCCACCCCGCCCCCACCACCTACAACCCCATTAAGACACTAATGGCTGGAGGCAGGGGGCTGCTCACCCAGGGGATTGAGTTCATAGACCATCTCCTCCGTGTGGATGGCCCCTTCCTTCTGTCTCAGGGAAAACATAGCTGTGAGAGGTCACATAGTACCACAGCCTGCCCTCCCCAGGGCATACTCCCCAGGACTTAGAGTTTGAACTTCAGGGACAGAGTTGAATCAGAATCGTAGAAGATGTAAACAGACCAAGGCATTGGGTTTGGGTGTTGGGTCTCTGGCCTGGCCAGCAGAGAGGGCGCAGGGGTGTGGGGGTATAAATCTGGGAGCCTGGGGACCTGGATTCAGGTGTTCCACTCACCTGAATTTGTAGAACCTTAGACACTGCATCCCCCACAGGGAACTCCAAGGACCCTCGAGCCACCACCTTCAGGGACACAGCAGCAGCTGCCATGGGCACCACAGAGAAGCCAACAGGCCGGGCAGAGCTCGCAGGTACCAGTACACTCTGGGCCAGCCCTCCCCCTCCAGCCAGGCACAGCCCCTCCACTGGGGTCACATGGACGCTCACCTGGGTGCAGGAAGACAGGGATGGCCAGAGCCTCAGCCCAGTTAGGCTCCTCACCCTTCACCCGCCCCAGCTCCCACCCACTCCCCTGTGTCCTCAGGCTCCTGCAAGGCCTCACGGTCAGATTTTTATCCAGGTAGTTGTAGAGGACAGGTCGCAGCTCAAGCTGCTCAAAGCGGCGGACAGAGAGGGGCAGGCGGAGGTGCAGGTGGAATTCACGGAACACTCGGAGCTGGGCCGGTGTAGCCACACACAGGCCTGAAGGACAAGGCAGGGAGGGATGGAAGAGGGGGCAGAGACCAGAGGCAGGGGGCACCATGGCCACAGGGTCCCAGGTGGGAGGGGCAGGGGATGACCCAGATCTGCCCCCCACCTGCCGCCACACTCTAGCCTCCCAGCCCCAGTACATGCCAACACAGACTTCTCCAGCATTCTGCCCCTAGTCCTATACTAAGAGCAAAGGGCTAAGTGGGGAGCCTAGGCTGGAGGGAGACAGAAGCAGGAGGCCTGAGGTCCAGGCAGGGCAATCTCACCTGTGCTTGCAGACAAGCTCACACCATGGATCTCCCATGTGGTCAGAGAGTCAGGAAGCACCTGTGACAATCTATGGTGGGAAAGGAGAGAAGCCCTGTCACACCCTAGGCTGGCTGCAAACACAGCGCAGAGATAAGGCCAGGCCCACCGCACCCCCTCACTGGTAGAAGCGGTCCACTGTTTCCACTCTCCAGAGCCAGTTCTCCGGGAAGAAGCTACGCACAGCAATGTCATCTTCATCGATCAGGTCCTCCTCCTGCAGGGCCTCTAGGGCTAGGGAACCACAGTGGAGGGGAATGAGGAGGGGACCATTCTGCCCTTCCAGGTGCTCCTTCCTGTCCCCCAGCCCCACCCAGAGCCTCACCTCGGGCAAGGCCCCCCTGGCTCCTGGACTGGGACTTCTTGCGCAGGCTCTCCGCAAACTGGCAGCAGGACAGGAAGGGCTCCCGGCAGCCTGGCTGCCGCACACGAGCCGCCCGCTGCTCACAGGAGCGTATCATGGGCAACCGTATCAGCCCATCCTGGCAGCAGCGCCTGGCTTCCTGGGAAGCATACTCGCCCACTGCAGGCCAGGTGAGGGTAAACGTGGGGGAACCAAAAGGAGATACATCCCATTCCCCACCCTGACCTCCAGATACACAAGGACTCACCCTGAGAGATCAGGAACTCAAACGAGGCCAGTGGAGAGGGACTCCATCCACATTCAACCCCAGAACTCAGGTCTCTGGCCCCAAATACCATATACAGGCTGAGCAGCCAAGAGGCAGAACCCCCTCACCCTGACCCTTGGGCCCAAGTGGAGAGCTACATAGGCACCCACAACTCACGCTTCTCATGAATCGCCTTTTGGAAGTTCACGTTTCTCTTTTTCCGGGTTTTCTTCTCCTTGGGACAGCTCATACCTGGTAGAAAGCAGAAGTGCAGCCAAGAGTAGGGTGTATGGCCTCTCACCTCCTCTCCCTGCCCCCTTTCACTGGCCCAGCCCATCCTGCCAATCCTCTTCCCATTTTACACCCTCAGACTCCCTCCTCCTTCCTGATTTCCCTACCACCCAACTCCCCCTTCCTCCTCTGTTCTCACTCTTTCTGACTGAAGTCAATACGTCTCCATCAGAAAAGGCCAGACCAGCTGCCTCAAACACCTGACGGGCATTGTCCCCACCTCCAGGACCACAGCCAAGGTCATAGCTGTTCATAACTTCGAAGACCTGGCAAAAAAAAGCTGGGATGTTGCACACAAGTTGAGGGGCCAGATTGGTGCTCGGCTTCAGGTGAGAATGCAGGGTACGAGCAACCGTGAAAGACATATGGAGAGTAGGGAAATAGAGACCACAAGGGGCTGGGCTTGAGGGAAGACTGGGGGTAGTCCGTGGGGAGCTTGAGTGAGATCTAGGAGCTGGGCCCAGGGCTCAGGGCTCAGGACAGCAGGAGAATGAGCCACAGAGAGGAGGGAAGGCTGGGGAGAACAGAGGGTCTTGACAAACCTTGCCCATGTTGAGGGGTTTGTGGGACCTCCCACCCACAGCATACAAAGCCATGTCCACAGCTCCCAGTGCCACCAGGGCTGGAGAATCTGTTTGCAACTGGAGCTTTACAGGCTCCCCAGGATGATACGTCTTGCTGCTGTCCACATTCAGCTCCAGCTGGCAGAGGCAGGAGGTAGGGGGCAGTCAGAGTGGGGAGAGCTTCTTCATTCCCTCTTCTTTCTCTCTTAACCCCCTAACACACAGACATACCACTTCTCCCAATGCCAGTTACCTTGCCCTCACAGGCCCCGACCTGGACGTCCACTCGAAGGGAGTTGGCCACTGGGATGCCCCCATGATAGTAGAAGGCCACAAGGTAGAAGGAGGGTACCAAGTGATGGTCCACAAACACAGAGACTGAGGTCAGTTCCCCTCTGGGCTCTCGATTCACAGACACGATCCGGCCCCGGGATAGGATCTGGGTCAAGAATTGTTTCCTCTTCACTGCACATCCCCAATCCTGAAACCATTTCCTCCAACCCCAAGGGTTCTTTCCTGCCTAAGATCCTCCCTGCACGCCCCCCTCTCGACAACCCAGCTTATGCACACCATGTAGTAGTAATGAGAGAAGCTGTCCCCACTGATGCCCACAGCTTGCAGATTCAGGTTGAGAGTGTCCCCGACACGAGGGGGTCGAGGGTCTGGCCGCACAATGGACAGGAATGGGGAGCCTGAGCGTGGGGCTCTCACAGCAAACCTGCCTATGGCTGGATGAGGGGAGCCTGCAGACACCTGGAAAGAAGAGCAGGGCAGGCATAGGGTCAGTGGCAAGGACCCGGTACCCAGCTCCTTCCCCCAGCCTGGGACATGGATTCTTAGAAAGCCAGCCAGCCAGCCAGCCTTTATTTCCTTCTGCTACCCTGTCTCACGAGTGGGAGTCCTACCAAGAGCTGCACTTCTGAGATGGTCGGAGAGGTAGCAATGGGAATAATGACTTGGCCGCTCCCATCTGTGTTTCGTTCAAAGTCCTGGATTCTAGAAGCAGATCCAGAAGACAACGTGGCAGAAACTTTGACAGGAACACCAGAAGCTGGGGAGCCAGACATGTCTCGGACCAGGGCCTAGGTGAGTGAGGGTGGGACAGGCAAAGGAGAGTGGCCAGTGAGGCCCTGTGCCCTCCTGGCAACATCCCCTCCCCCGACTCATCCTCCCCTTCCAGATGAAACCTGCAGCAGAAAGGGGGCCCCAGGCACGAGGTGTCGCTTAGTCTTGCTAAGATCCAAGGAGAAGGGAGATGACACAAAACGCCAAGATGTGAGCTCTGCTTCCTCCATCTCTCCCCCTGCAAGACAGAGGTGGAAGACAGAATGCCATAGCCAAGGAGAGAGAAACAGGAGAGCAAGGGGGAACACAGCTCAAGTGTTTCCTGCCCACCAGACGGTGAACCCCTTAGGGCACAGGTCACCTTATATTCATCTCTGTTTGCAGAAGCCAACACAGGACCCAGCACACAGATAGTGTTACTATATGTCTGCTGGCTGGAGGGAGGGAGGGAGGGAGGGATGGAAGGAAGGAAGGATGGAAGGATGAGTGAAAAAAGAGGGGGGGAAAAGACATCTTCTCCCAAAACCACCCAGAAACACAGCTGAGGAGAGACAGTCTCCTGGATCTTCCCTGGCTTCGGGTATAAGACAAGGGTAAGAGGAACAGAGGATGGTGTCGATGCTGGAGAACAGAGGATCAGCTCAGAGGTCAGAGGCAAGGGTCTGGGATCATAATCAGGGAAACCTCTCACCTGGAGACTCAATGATGGCAGCTGCAACATAGAGGCGCAGCCCCGGGAGGTCAGCAACATTAACCTTAAGCTTCTCAAGGGCACCCTGAACCTCAGCCTTTGAGAGGGAAATATGGCACTGGCCATCTACCAGCTGGGGCAAAGAAGAAAACAGGGTATGGGTGCGATTTGTCTCCCACTTCACCTCTCCCACACCCTCCTCACCTTCCCCACACCCCCACCCTCCTTCCTACCTTGGTCTGACTCTCCAGCCCCCGAAGGAAAGTCTTATCACCATCCTCACCCAGGAGCCCGAAGCGCACATATGCCACCCCTTGCACTGGCTTCCCATAGATGTACCTGCCACCACAGAGAGATCAAGAAGTTAGGTCTAGGAAATAAGGGCAATGTCCGTGGTGGGGAGGGGGGCACGCTGAGGCAAGGGGGAGGCAGGGCTTCACAGTTCCTTCATACTGAGTGGCGAGCCCTGGGTGCCCCACGTGGGGGATGGGAGAGTTACCTGGCCTGGACGTCTAATTGGATTTCATCAAGAAAGCCAGGCGTTGTCAGGATGTAGGGCTTTCCGGGAACAATCTTCACCTCAAAGTTGGGAAGGACTGACCCGGGGTGAAGGGGTGGCAGGTCAGAGTCTAGCGAAAGGACCCTTCAAAGACGTCCCTCCCCTCAGGGCTGTGGTACCCATACCTCCCTGCTCCTGCCCTGCCCCCACCACCTCTCCTTCTATCCATATCTCCTTTAGGAAAGGAGCTGCCTATCCCTCGTGTCTCCAGCTCTTACCATACTTCTTCACCTCAAACTGGGTGCTGCTGTTAGATTCTCGGCCGTCTGAGAACCGGGCTGAGATCTTCCATGTCCCTGGCCTACAAGTGGGAGAGGGACTCAGCCCACTTGTGCAAGAGGCACACAGACAGCCAGAGGCCTGGCTCCCGGAAGGAGGACTGACTGGCAGGGGGTGGGGGGAACCCGAACTGGGGGATGTGGGGGAGAACTCGAGGTCTGACTGGGCACTGGAGGGGGACAGACAAGGAAAATAGGAATGGGAGGGGCCATCTCCAGGTCAGGGGAGCTCACTCTGAGATATCGGGAATCACAAAGTCATCCTGGAAGAGGGAGGAGGGAGTGTACACTTCCTTCTTCCGCACAAGGAGGCCATGAGAGTTCTGCAATGGGAGAAGTGGTTATGAGAGGGAGGTCAGATTAGCAGCCCTGCTGAACAGAAGGTCAGAGGTCAGGGTCTCACCTCTACTGTAACCGTAAGAGTGTCAGTGGATGGGCGCATGTTCTGATCCAGAGCAAAGACTCGGTACCGAACTAGGAGAGGAAGGCAAGAGGTGAGCAGGAATCCATTCGCAAAGGGTGGGTCCGGCCCCCATTGCTTCCAGGGATTGAGGGGAAGGACAACAAATATTTGCTAAGCAGCCTTCCTGTGCGGCATGATCAGGCTATCTCACTTACAGGGTGTCAAACGTGTCTTGAGCAGACTGGGTGACAAAGGTAGAGGCCCTGGGGCTCAGACTCACCCCGCTGGCCAGGGTTATAAACGGGCTGGTCAGTCTGCAGAAAGAGATGCCCTCGGCGAGAGGAGAAACGCAGGTTGACACCCTGAATGTCTGTATTTCTGGACAGATAATTCTTCAGCCACGGTGACTTGGCCACTAGCTGGACCTCAGGGCCACCAAGGAGGAGGTGGAGGCCACAGCTTTCTGCATCTTTCAGGGAGACCTGTCAGGAGACGGAGAGGGCGCAGATCACAGACAGAGCAGAAGGAAAAAGCCAGAGTCCGAGATAGAAACAGGAAAGGCAACAGTGTGGAGATGGGGGAAGAAGAGGAGGGGAGGGAGGCTAGTGAGAAGGCAAAAGCACTTATAAGACAGAGGTGGGGACATCTGGGTGGCTCAGTGGGTTAAGCCTCAGACTTCGGCTCAAGTCATGATCTTGAGGTTCGTGGGCTTGAGCCCCAAGTTGGGCTCTGTGCTTACAGCTCAGAACCAGGAGCCTGCTTTGGATTCTGTGTCTCCCTCTCTCTCTCTGCTCCTCCCCCACTTGTGTGCTCTCTCTCTCTCTCTCTCTCTCTCTCAAAAATAAATAAGTAAATGTTAAAAACAGAAGAAGAAGAAGACAGAAGGGAACAGGGTGACAGGGTGGGAAGTGCTAAGAAGCAGTAGAAGGGAGTGGAGTCCAGTTACCTGGAGGCTAAGGAGCACAAAGTCTTTTTCTGAGCTGAGGGTGAAGTCCACCTGTGGGGAGCAGAGTGCTTTCAAGCCGGATGGGTTTCTCAGGAACACTGATCCTGTCACGACCTGTCCCCGGGGAGCATCCTGGAGCTGTAGCCCCACTGATAGAGGAACCCCCAGGTGAACCACAGAAGGAGAAAACAGGAGCAACCTAGGGAGAACAGGAAGGGGTCAGCATTCAGTGACACTCGGGCCCCTCCACCCCTCACTCCACAATTAGGTCCCCCACGCCTGCTCTCCCATCACCAGCCCTGTCCCGCTCAAGCACTACAGTGTCCTTCCTCCAGGACCTGGGCTTCTGCAGAGACAAGGCGAAGAAGTTGGACATCCAGATCAGCCCCCAGAGGAGCCTCATGGCTGGAAGATCCAAGAGAGATGAGACCCGTCTGTCTGCCTGCTCCTTTCTAGTCAGCCCAGAGCTTGGAGCAGATTTGACTCTGGACCTTGCTCCTCCCCTGGCCAAACTAAGCTGGGAAACCATGTGACAGGCAAGAAATGCAACTGGCCCTAGGCCCAGTATTTGGAGGGGGTAGGGCACACACCCCGGGCACCTGGGTCTCTGAGAGAATCTGAGGAAATCCTGGCTTGGAGTTACATATTGTCCTTCCCTGTTAACCCCTCTCACCCCAGAGCCCTGGGAAGCCCCCCTACTGCATGTATCTGCGTACAGGTATATATAGAGATGGTCTAGTAGGCATGGGCAGAGTAGAGACCAATGTGGCTCAGCACGAGGGGGCACAAGACACTTCTCTCATACCACAACCCCCACAAAACCTGAATGACACCAGGCCTTTGCTTTGTGTAGGCCGTAACAGAAATTCTGTGGTTTAGGAGATCGGGCATACCTTCACCATCCTACAGGGAGAACCGACCTTAATGTACTTATTTCTCTGAACAATGAGGCAAAGCTCAGGCCCAAATTTGGCTTGAACTCTACCCCCAAACAAGGCGCCCAAATATACATCACATTAAACAAAAGACATCCAAGAAATAGCACAGGCAGAGAAGTACTTTATTTGCAATGTTAACCCAACATGTAAGAAAAGAGAACTCTGCCCTCCCTTATCAGCCTCCCCAGAAATTCCATTTTCCTATCCCAAGAGAGTAACAGCAATACTTTGCTGCATAAAAGGCAACAGCCATGGCCTTGGCATGGTTTCTGGCTCCACTTCCACAGAAGGGCAGAGAACCATTGCCCAAACCCCACCACTGGGTCAGAGCCCAGGTAAATAGCAGCAGTCACATCTGACCCTTTGTGCAGATGCAAACTCAACACCCATCCTGGCTCCCAAGGTGACCCTGTCTCAGGCACCACTGGACAGTACTCCTGGATCCCTCTCATCCCACTCCAGGGAGGTATGCAATGATGAGCAGAATCCTCACGTCTCTGGCAGGCGGAGGAGAGTTCCAGAAGTGGTGGAGACACTGTAAAAGAAAAGACAGGGCTGGAACAAGATACTCAGGCCAACAGTCTGGGGAAAACTCAGAACTTGGTCTGGGCTAGTCCCAGAAGGGAATCCGACCTTGGGCCATTGCTCTGTCATCTACCAGAAGCTGGGGGTAGACTCACCAGTCCACCAGCTGGGCCCCAATGAGATCATGCACGTGGTAGGTGAGGCCAAGTCGCACCGCTGCAGGCGCCCGCCGGCCCAAGAGCTCTGATAGGAGTAGCTCCCTGTACTTGGCCTTCCGGACCATGCCGAGGACAGCCTGGCGCCCTGGAGAAGTGGCAGAGGAGAGGGGAAAGGTGAGTAAGGCTTGGGCCCTGAGGAGCCACTGAAAGCTGTTCTTGAGGGACTGAGGGCTTGAGCTGCGAATGGAATACCTTTAACAAAATATTTGATGAATCTCCCAGCTCCAGGCACAGCTAGCCACCAACTCCCAGCATCTCGGACAGTGAGGACTCCAGCATTCACCAGCTGCCTAAGAAGGGTGGGAAGCCAGGAGGAGGCCTCAGCTATGAAAACCATCTCCCTGCCCACTGATGTTTGGACACTAAGTCTCCACAAAAACGTGGGCAACCCTGCAAGGGGACTAGGTAACAAAAGCCCACTCTGGAGTGCTCCTCTGCCCACACCCTGCTGTTCAGTGCCCCGTGCCCTTGCCTCCACTCCCCTTACCTGGATTGCCCCCCGACTTTCTTCTCCTGTATTACTTGTTCACTAAAGCAGCTTCTCCTCGCAGAAGCCCTCCTTGACCACATGCCCTGACACACTCTCAGTCCAACCCCTGGGGAGAAATGAGGGCCTTTCTTCTGTGCTCCTGTCCCTGCCTACACATGCCTCAACACGGCTCCATCTTACTAAAAGGTTTATAAAATGCTTTCACATGTACCATGGGTTGCAAAATAGGGAGCCTGAGCCAGATAAGGCCCCCTGAAATGGTATTTTTACTTTACCCTTGCCCGGTCATTGTTTTTTAATGTGAAAGCTTTAGGGGCATCTAAGCTCCTACCATTTCTTCATTCTCTTAGTTTCAGCAAGATCCACAATAGGCATTTATGGTGCCTGCCAGGCCTCTAAATTCATTGGATTAGCCACCCAGATCGCCTGAATTTTAGTTCAAGGCCCCAGTAGGATTGGCCTCCTCTCTTGGGGGGGAGTACAAATTTAGGGCATTATACTAAAAATAAGACTCCTTTTTTTGGTAGGTGCACCAGAAGGAAAAGGATGGGATCAGAGGGAGGCAGAGAAATGTCAGATGCCTGATTCTGTTGATGCCCCAAGTCTCACGTGATCTCTGGGTCCCTGAAGCCGAAGGTCTGTGTCATTTGGTCCTGCTGGAAGCTAAGATCCCCACAGGCTGGAAGCACTGAGGCCAGAAACTTCTGCACTGCCCCAGCATATGGTCGGCCATCACAGGCCTTGAGGACCTGGAACCAGAGATGGGAGATGTGGTGTGGCTCCACCCTCAGCCACGGACCTCCACCTCCAGGACATTACTCTTCCTGTTTTCTCTTTCGCTCATGTCTTTCTACTTCTCATACTTTTCCTCCTTTTCCTCTCCTTCATATTACCAGAACCCTGTGCCCTCTCTGTGAGATGTGGAGTAGAATTGTCTCTTTTTCTTTTTATTTCCACTCTCCAATTTCCCTGCCTACCCCCCACACCCATCTCTCTCTCTCTCTCTCTCTCTCTCTCTCTCTCTCTCTCTCTCACACACACACACACACACACACACACACACACACAAAACAGTTACACGCACTCTGGTCCTGTAGTCCTCAGTGAAGATAATTCCATGAGCGTCCAAGTCAAAGCCTAGCTGGATGATTCTGATCTCCCCCTGCTCTTGAAGCTCCTTCTGTCTCCAGAGAGATAGGAGTAAAAAGAAGGGTATCAGGGTAAGATACTCTGCTATACTCTGGGCACTTTTGGGTGGGGAGATTTTATTGCCAATACTGGGGAGTTTTTCTCTAAGCAAAGGACAAAGTGTGGGGAGAGAATCAGGTAGATTATTAAATAGT
>NW_026057580.1:10274247-10409015 GCF_023721935.1 Panthera uncia
GTTACTAAGAAATTGATAATTAAAGAAAACATATTCTCTTCAAATATACATAGAATATTTAGCAAAACTGACCACATAGCACAAGGCAAGTCTCAATAAAACTCAAATGACTGAAATCATACTGTGTATGTTCTCTGGCCACAATACCATTTGTGTCAGAAATCAGTAACAACGAGGTAATATGAAAATGCTTCAAATTAAGACATACATTTATAATTAACTCTTGGTCAAAGAAAAAAATCACAAAAGAAGTTAAAACATATTTTAAGCTGAATAATAACTAAAATATGTGCCCAAACTATATACATCTGCATGTACTTAAGATAAACTACAACCTGACAAGCATATACTAGAAAGGAGGAGACGATGAAACTAATGGGGGGGGGGGGGAAGTAAAATAAACCAACAGTAGAGGGGACACATTCATAAAATAGAATGCATATGAGAGAGTAACAAAGCTAAACATTAATTCATTGAAAGATTATTAAAACTGATAAGCCACGGGTGAGACTGATCAAGAAAATGGGGGAAGGAACTAGAAAAAGCACAGATAGTCAATAAAAAGAATGAGAAAAGGGTAATCACTACACATCCAATAGACAATAAAATGAACTTTACACCAATAAATTTGAAAATTCAGATGATAAATTAACAAATTCCTATAAACATAAAACTTTTTTCCCTAGAACAGAAAAAACAGGACATATTTATAAAATAGAAATCTATGAAATTTACTGTAGCTATGTGAAACTGAGAAGAATCTCAAAAGTATTCATCTAATAAGATATAAATACATACATACAATAGGATTTTGTTTAGATCAAGATCCAAAATGAATAAAACTGAGCTATGTTGTTTACAGGTAAACACATAGGTGGTATATAGAAAATCCAAGGAACAATTATCACATCAGTGAGGATCACAGTTACCTCCCAGGGACAAAAGTCATGTTGACTGGAGAGTGATGTATGTGGATACTGGCTGTGTTCTGTAGTCTGCCCTGGGTGGTAGTTAAATGGGTATCTGCTTTATAAACATTCTGTAAAGTGTGTGTGTGTGTTTATATTTTCCTTTGTGCAATTTTTAAAGCTTTTTTTAAAATTTAGGCTAACATCAGTAAACTAAAAAGAACAAATACTCTATAAGGAGTGGTTCCATCTAACTCACTTCCTCATGAAACTGGAGCTAGTCTCCATCTTCCTTTTCTTTCCTCTCTTCCTCCTGACAGGTTGCCATTAATTTTCCGCCTGCTAAACCAATGGACAGACTTTGGACATTATTTTACTTGATCTCTTTACCAACCATTGCCTTAAACCACAGGTTCTAACACTGCCAACTACTCCACCTCCTTGAAAAATCTATTTGCTTTCTCAATAGGCCTATTCCTGGGTTCCTCCTACCTCTAGCAATTCCTTCTCAGCCTCTTCCACAGACTCCTCTTCCTCTGCTTTCCCCTTACATCACTAGGAATCACATGGGACAGTAATTCAAAAATGTAGGTTCCCAGGTCCTACCTCAAGAGATTTTAATCGGTTAGCCTTAGGTGAGTCCCAAGAACTTGTATTTTTGAATAAGCAGCCCAGTTAAATTTTTTTTTTTTTAATAGTAGGTGATTCTGATACAGGTAAAACTCAGGACGTACTTTGAGAAACACTGCCTTAAATGCGGTTATCTCTCAGCTTTATAGATTTGGCCCTTTCACTCTACACTTGAGGTCCTTAACCTTGGACTCCAGAGGATCTGTGAAAAACCGCACATATACCTTGTATGTATGGGGCATATATGCATTTTTCTAGAGAGAAAGAGCCATAGCTTTCATTATCTTTTAAAGTTTATAAAAAGGTTAAAAGTTACCCCTCTACTCACTCTTCCTACCCAATCTCACCCACATCCACAGACTGAACCACTGCTCACATCTCAATGACTTCAATTCTACAGCACTGGCCCAGAATTCCCTCCAGTCCCTCATATCCAACACACTTGCCTTTGGATGTTCCCCATGCACCTCCAACTCGTACAAAATCAAACATGTCATCTGCCCCAACAACTCAGCGTCCTCCTACTCTGTTCACTCACCACTCATGTCTGTCATCGAGAAAACCTGAGTTATCCCTGACTCCTCTTCCCACTGTCCACATCCCTCACCTCCACCCATCCTCGCCCTCCCTACTACACTTCCCTAATTTAGAACTTCACCAGTTCTCTGCCGCATTGTCTTCCGAGCCCATCTCCCTGCCTCATCTCACTCCCCCCAATCCACACAACACCCGTTCCTTCTGCTGGTCAACATTCTCTCCTAGCTCCTCGCCTTCGGTGTAAGGCAGAAACAACACTGATGCACAAGGTCTGCGGCAATCTGACGTCTGCCTGCATTCCCAGCGCTGTAAAGCTCCAACTATGCCCGGTGACTCAGTTTCCCCAAGAGATTAGTTCTTCCACTTCCACGATGTGGCATGCTCTCTACTGCCGGCGGGTCTTTTAACAGGGTCTGTGGCATTTTCCTAGGCCCCGTAGTGCCCGGCCTGGGGAGACCTGACGCCTGCAGAACCGCAGAGCGGCTGGCTGACCGCCCGGGTGTCTGAGTGATGGGGGCCCTCGGGAGCGCGCTCGAGGCAGGGAAGCGGCTTCCGTCCGTCGCTCCGACGCCCCTCACCAGCTGCCGGTCGGCCGCCGTCCGGTCGGGCACGAGGCTGTACACCTGGCTCCTCAGCGCGATGGGCGGCAGCGCGTCCTCGAACAGGCCGCGCGGGAACAGCTGCACCAGCTCGGCGACGGCCGCGCGCGCGGACCCTAGGCGGAGAGACCCGGTCACCGTGACGGGAAGGGGGCGGGGAGCGCGGCGCTCCCGTCAAGCGAGCCGGCGGGCAAGGCGGCTCCCAGCAGGGCCCTTCCGCCTCGGCACAGGGTTGCCACGCCTACCTGACTCGCCCCTGAGGGGGTCCGCCTCAGCCTGCCCCTGTTCCCGCCGCCTCTTCAGCCCAAAGGAGTCCGGGACCAGACGATGTCTCTTCCGGCTCATATCCCGGGGTCTCAGGTTGCCAGGGAAGAGATCGGTGTTGAGGGAAGAGGACGCGAAGACGTCGTCTTCCGGCGCAGAGCAGTGACGTCGGGCTCCCTGGAGACGGGTCGGCCGGGTGGAAGGACTACGTGGGACGAGGAAGGTGTCAACTCGCCGTCTCGGCCCAGCCAGGAGGAGGGCCGCCGCACGCCTGCTCGGATTGGCTTCCTCCGCTGGCACTCCGGGACGGGAACGCGTAGGCGGCGCGGCGGGCTGCGGGCGGCCGGGTCGTGGTCCGCCTCCCCGGGTAAAGTGCACCTCCTGCCCGCCCCCGAGGGGTCTGCCCGTCCCTGTCGCCGAATGATTGCGTCTAGGAGTGCGGAAACCACCCTTGCATACCTCCCCGACTTCTGGACTCACCTGCCGTGACGTCTTAGCTCCACAGAGGTAGAGGTCGAGGTTGGCGGGCTCTGAGGTAACCAGATCCTCGATCTGAAGCCCAGGCAGCCTTCCTCAGCTGAGTTTGGAGCATCTGGAGGTGGGGGTGTAAGTCAAGGGAAAAGGTGGGATGTGCACCTAGCCTTGGTTCTGTTTCAGGACCAGAGCCTGGCCATCCGGAGGCCAGCTTAGTCCTGAACCAGAGTCCCCCTTTTCCGGGCCTCCTTTGTAAAAGGGTAACTTCCCAACCCCCCAGTTCTCAGGACCTCATGGATCGCAGAGGGACCAAGAGAAGAGGGGAAAACATAGAGGGAGCTGAGCCTCGGAACAAACTCCCCGGCCCAGCACCCTCAATGCCCACAGACCCCGCCCTGTACTCTGGGCCCTTCCCTTTCTACCGGCGCCCTTCTGAACTGGGCTGCTTCTCCCTGGATGCACAACGCCAGTACCATGGAGATGCTCAAGCCTTGCGCTACTACAGCCCACCCCCTACCAATGGTCAAGGCCCCAACTTTGACCTCAGAGACGGATACCCTGATCGATACCAGCCCAGGGACGAGGAGATCCGAGAGGGGCTGGATCACCTGCTACATTGGCTCCTGGATCACCGAGGCCAGCTGGAGGGGTGAGCAAAGCATAGCACACAAGTAGATCTAGAGACCTGCACCTACCCTCTAAAATTAGGAGAGTGAAAACTGGAGTTCAGTCTTTGGAAAGAATTTAGGATATTCTTTGGGGAAGTCATCTGAGTTAATCCTTGTGTCAGACCTTCAGCTTCTAACTCCTCCCTCTCAGGGGTCCAGGCTGGCTGGCAGGGGCCATAGTGACATGGCGAGGGCACCTGACAAAATTGCTGACGACACCGTATGAGCGGCAGGAGGGCTGGCAGCTGGCGGCCTCCCGCTTCCAGGGGACACTGTACCTGAGTGAGGTAGAGACGCCGGCAGCTCGGGCCCAGAGGCTTGCCCGGCCACCCCTCCTCCGAGAGCTTATGTACATGGGGTACAAGTTTGAGCAATACATGTGCGCAGGTGAGAGTTGCCCCTGCTCTGTAGCCCCCTCCCCCTTCCCCAGAGACTGAAAGCCCCCACCCCTGTTGCTGCTTCTCTCCTTGTGCAGACAAACCTGGAAGCTCCCCGGACCCCTCTGGGGAGGTTAACACCAATGTGGCCTTCTGCTCTGTGCTACGCAGCCGCCTGGGAAACCACCCTCTGCTCTTCTCAGGGGAGGTAGACTGTATAGACCCTCAGGCCCCATCCACACAGCCCCCCACCTGCTATGTGGAGCTCAAGACCTCCAAAGAGATGCACAGCCCTGGTCAATGGAGGAGCTTCTACAGGTTCAGGATGGGGGTGGGCAGGGTGAGAACCTAGAACAGACAGCTGGAAATTGGACTTGGGGGAAGAGGCTGGACGGTGGAGGAAGGGTCCTACTGACCCCTTGCCTTTCCTGACAGACACAAGCTTCTGAAATGGTGGGCTCAGTCATTCCTTCTGGGCATCCCAAATGTCGTTGCTGGCTTCCGTAACCCAGAGGGTTTCATCTGTTCCCTCAAGACCTTTCCTACTATGGAGATGTTCGAGTATGTCAGGGTAAGGCAGTGGTGTTACAGCTCCCACCTATACCCCCACACCAAGACCACAGGTCCAGTGTCCCGGGTCACAGTCCACCTTGCCCCTTCTCTGGCCTCACCTTCACTGCCTGTGTTCTGCCTCCTCCTCGGCCCTCTGCAGAATGACCGTGATGGCTGGAATCCCTCCGTGTGCATGAACTTCTGTGCCGCCTTCCTTAGCTTTGCCCAGAACACAGTTGTCCAGGACGACCCCAGGTGAGGCATTCATCTGTCCCTGCCCTCCGGGTCCTAGAAGTTTGCCTCCAGTCCTCAACTTGTGACTCCATGTGCCCCCTAGGCTTGTCTATCTCTTCTCCTGGGAGCCTGGCAGCCCAGTCACAGTGTCGAAACATCAAGATGCACCCTATGCCTTCCTGCCCACGTGGTACGTGGAAGCCGTGACACAAGACCTCCCATCGCCCCCCAAGACACCTTCCCCCAAGAACTGAGACTTCAGAGGGGCTGGTCCTGTCTCCGTGTGCACAGATAAAAGCCTATTTCTAGGTGGTTCTTCCTGCTGTGTTTTTTGCGCCGAGTTGTCCCTGCCCAACAGTTGAAGTACACACAGGTGGTTTGCTGTTTTATTACTACATTTTTACACAGGCCACTCACTGAGTGTATAGGCTGGCCGCAAAGACGATGTCCCTCCGCAGCAAAGTAGCTGCCGTCTCCATCTTGGCACCTAGCACAGGTTCTCCTACCAGGCGGGCCGCCCCCCTCAGCGAGCGACACATCTCGGCCAAGCGCTGGATGCAACGGACCACCAGGCCCTCGGGAGTCCCCGACAGCCCTGCCAACTCAGAGAAGGGCTGTGGGGGAAGCAGGGTGAGGACTGAATGTGTTAGACCTGGGTAGCCTCTCCCCTAGCCAGCCATCCACAAAGCCCCAGTTACTCACCATGCCCCGGGCCCACTCATACACCACCTCCACCAGCCCAAAATTCAGCTCCCCGACAAATTCCTCCACAGTCTGGTTCAGGCCACAGGCCACCTGGACCTCACCAATCCGCTTGGCCACAGCCCGGACACGTTCCACTCCCTGCAGATGGCCAAGGAGAGGCTCAGACCCTGCCTTCCTTCTTTAGGAGTGCGGAGCCCCAGATCAAGGAAGAAGCCATTCCAGCTCTTTGAGGCACTTAACAGGGCTGGAGGGTTCACCTGGGGAATACTTGGGGGTGGAGATTGGGAATGCCACAGCCAAGGGAGAGAAAGTGGGGTGGGTGTCCCATACCTGTTTGAGGGTGCTTGGGAGCTGCTCCCCAGGGTCCCCAGGGCTCTGGCAGACCAGGCCAGAGAGCAGGGCTGCAATCTCTTCTGGCCGCAGGGCACTCAGAGCGTTGTCAAACATGAGCTCAGTGAGAAGCAGCTCGTGACTGCTCATGGCACAAGCCACCCGCCCTGCCAGCTTCACGGTGCCCGCCTCGTCTACATAACCCAGGGTTCGGAGCACCTGAAGAAAGATGGTAGGTGTTGGGAGCCTGTTCTCTTCTCTGTCACTAGCCCCCTGCCCCTACCCCTGCCCCTCCCACCTCTACTCGCTGGTGATACTCTGGGAGCAGCAACAGTGACTGATCTGACAGCAGGAAACGTAGTCGCTCCATCTCCTTCTGTATCTGCATTCGATCCTGCAGCTTCAGGTACTGCAGAAAGCCAGCAGCAGAAGCATGTTAGCCTTCCCCTTGCCCCAAGGCAGGAAGGCACTGAGGACAAGGGCAGAGATGGGGTGGCTGGTCTAGAGGATAACAGAAGGGAAAATTCCCCCTCTGAGCTTGGGAGCTGGCATGCAGGACTCTACCTGGGCAGAGAAACGGGGACTGTGCACACACTGAGCCCCCCAGATCAGCTCCTCCAGCTTCCGGGCCCGGAGCCCTCCCTCAACCACTGACACATCCTTGAGCTGCAGGTCATTGACAGGGTCAAGGGTAGGGGGTCCCGCTGGGTAGGCCTGAGCCAAACGCAGCAGTTCCTGGACAGCAGTGGTCACAGCCGCAATGGGAGGATCCTTCCTGAGGAAGGAGCAAGGTCTTAAGACCTAGGGCAGAGTGTTCCTTTCCAGAGAAGCCTTCTCTGGCTGGGGAGACACCCCAACCACCCCTCCCTACACCCCATTACACGGTCCCCTCCCCAGGAAAAGGATCTCCCCAGCCATCTCTGACTTGAATTTTGGTTGCTGCCTCTTGCTGAAGTCCTCCAAGATCTTCTCCCCATTCACCCGGAGCACCTTGGTGGTGATGGCAGCCATGTCTCCTGGCTGGAGCTTGGCCACTGTGTGGTCACAGGGCCCTGTGAAAAGGGAAGAGCAGGGTCAACCCTTGCCGTGGACCCAAACATCCTGCCTACACTGCTGTCAGGAACCCGGACATCTGCCCCATGCTCACCTTCAGGCAGGAACAGCTTGAATCCCACAAGGTCATCTGGGTAGGGCACATCTGGGGTGGCTGGTGCCCTCTCCTGTGGGTCCTCAGACACAGGCTTATCACACAAGATCAGGGTTGTAAACACCCTGCTGGTGGAATTTGAGGAGACCTAGGGTAGGTGGGGAGGCCAGGCCAGGGCAATGTGAGGAGTGGACATCAAAGATAGAGACCAGGTCCCCACCCTCAGGCAGGGACCACAGAACAACTGCAGAGCCCATCAGTATGGACTGGTAGCCAAGTCAATCTGAACAGTCTTCAGGGGTGGGAGGGAGGAGGGTAGTGGGGGCAGGGAGGACAAGGAGGTAGGCATGAAGTGGTGGCAATGGGAGAGAAAGGAGGGCAGGAGGGGAAAATGAGTGCACTGCTATGACTACAATTGCTCCCACCAAGTAAGGAAGGTGGGAGATAGGGCTCCCTCCCTCTGGGGTCTAAATTTCCATTGCCCTCACCTGCAGGATAACACCCAATGTGTTATGATACTCCTGATTCTTCACAACCACCACCCTTCCTGCTGAGAGAGATTTCAGCCCATTCACAGACTCCATGATGCGTCGCTGAAGAGTGGGGACATGCACAAAAGGGATAATGAAGGAAGCATCACAGGGACACTGAGAATAGGTTGGGACTAGGTTCAGGAGCACCCAATGTGTGGCATTCTCTTCCTCCCTTCCTCCATCACCCCCACAACACTCATTCACCTGGATCAGGCTCCGGGTCTCTGTCAGTTCCTCCCCCCAGCTGTAATACTCAGGCAGGTCAACCAGTTGGCCAGTCGTATCAGGTTCCTCTAAGGTCCCTAGTCTCTTGGTCAGTTCAGCTAGAGCCTGTTCATGGGCCTGGGTGGAAGTGTGGCAAGGTATGAAAGGAGAGTCTCCAGGCCCAGGACGCCACGTTCCCCACCTTCACCCCACCTTCTAGGTGGTCTCTAGATATCCACCTCTCAGCCTGGCTTCCCTTGTCCTAACATGCTGCCGGGTATACTGGTCATCCCAACCTCCTCACCTTGCTGTCCTTGCGGGATGGAAACTCGGAGAAGCTCCTCTTCATCATGTCTTCCACCCTGAGGGCGTCCACCCGCAGCAGGTTCAGGATCATGGTGTATGTGAGGCGGAACTGAGATTGCAGCTGCGATGGCTTTCCCTGGGCCACACCAGAGAAGCAGTGAGATTGGCATGGGACCTGCTGCCACCCAGCCGGCCCTCTGGGGATCGGCTCTGCCCGTAGCAGATCTAGTCCCCATGCTGTGACCATGGGACCCTAGACAAACTGCTTACTCACCTCCTCTGCAAAATAAGGGAACAAAACTAAATAAATAGACCCTCAAAGGTTTTACCTAGTTCTGTCTTCACAATGACAAAAGACCACAAGGGGTGAGATTCAGTCTAATCCTTGGATTTGCTTGCTCTGACCTTGGTTTCTCCCAGGCAAAAGAAAAAAGTACAGTTGACCCTTGAACAATAGGGGTCTACCTACACGTGTATTTTTTTCAATAAATACTGCCCAGTTCTGTTAAGTATTTTCTCTCTCCTATAATTTTCTTCACAACGTTTTCTTATCGCTAGCTTTATTATACGAATGCAGCAAATAACACATATACGAATAGGTGTTCATCATCTGTCTGTTTTTGGTAAGGCTTCCAGCCAACAGTATAGGCTATTAGCAGTAAAGTTTTTCGGGAGCCAAAAGTTGTATGTGGATATCTGACTGTGCAGGAGGTCAGTACCCCCTAACCCTACACTGTTCAAGGGTCAACCGTAGAAAGAACAGAGAGGGGAAGAGGGTTGGAAGAGAGAATCCAGCAGGTCCCCAGAGCTGGGGCCCTCCCAGCTCAGCCTCATACTGCCCTGACTCACCATCATCATACGGTGCAGGTCTGCCATCTCAGGCACACGGCCCTTGCAGAGCAGGATGACAGTGCCGGTGGGGTCCAGGCCCCTCCGGCCTGCCCGACCTGCCATCTGCACATACTCTCCAGGTAGCAGATCCCGGAAGGTGGAGCCATCGTGTTTCCGCATAGAGTCAAACACCACTGTTCGAGCAGGCATATTAACACCCATGGCAAAGGTCTCTGTGGCAAACAAGACCTGGGATGGGAGAAGATCAGTAAAGGGGCTACACACAGACACCCAGCCCTGGCCAAGTGTACCTTACTCTGTAGCCAAGGCTGAGTAGGCACCAGGCGTGGTCCCAGTTAACTCACAGGATCTCATTTAATATCTCTCAGAGCAAAACTATAGAGCAAGTACTATCATTTTCACTTTGTCTATCTGGCTACCTACTTCTTTTCTTATAACCCCCATATCCAATTCCCATCTCCCCACCGTCAATCATCCCAATGTATTTAGAGTATCTTTTTGTGTGAATGTGTTCTTCCAGATTGTATCTTGTTTTGGGTGCATATAATTCATGACTTGTGTTAAAGGCCATTATACCCTAATTAAAAAAGATATACATACCCCTATGTTTATTTCAGCATTATTTACAATAGCTAAGATATGGAAACAACCCAAGTATTCATCAATACGTGAATGGATAAGGAAGATGCAGTGTGTATGTTAGAGTATTATGTAACCATAAAAAAGGATGAGATCTTGCCATGTGTGACAACATGGACAGACAAATAGGGCAGAATGTATGCTAAGTGAAATAAGTCAGAATGAAGAAGACAAATACCATATGATCTCACTCATGTGGAATCTAAAAAACAAAACAAATGAATAAAGAAACAAATAGCAGAATCAGACCTATAAATACAGAGAACAAACTGATGATTGCCAGAAAAAATGGACAAAATGGGTGAAGGAAAGTGGGAAATACAGTCTTCCAGTCAAGGAATGAGTAAGTCACAGGCATAAAAGGCACAGCATAAGGAATACAGTCAATGATATCCTGGTAGCGGTGTATGGTGACAGACGGCAGCTACAACTGTGGTGAATACAGCATAAAACATAAACTTATGTTTATTTTATAAACAGACAATGAATTACCATGTTGTACACCTGAAACTAATGACACATTGTGTGTCACCTACACTCTAAACAAAAATAATTAATTAATTAATTAATTAGCTGATTTCTCCACATAGTGTTTTCAATGCCCATCCCCATTCCTGTGGTTATACCTAATCCATTGTTTCCAGCTCCTGCAGAGCACCGTGGCATGCATCCCATACAGTGACCTCCCTGCTCTCCCAGTGAAGGGTACCTTGGTACCGCTAGCACCCTACCACAAGATTACAGCCAACAAAGGAGAGTGGACATGTTCCCTCAGAGACTAGGGTGAGAACTTCTTCGCAGTATATATCCAGACATGGAATTTAGGGTCAAAGAGTACATTGTACATATTTTTGCCTCATGAATGCCAGGGTGCACTCCAGACAGGCTACACCTATATAAGAGTTCCCATAATCCTCTAGTCTCCTACATCTTTGGCAACACTTGGCCTTAGCCAGTTTCCTAAATTTTACCAGTCTAGTAGCTATAACGTCATCTCTCGTGACTATTTTAATTTGCATTTTTCTGATGACTAGTAACTTTTTGTATGCTTGCTAACTTTTCGGGTTTCCCTTCTGAATACCACCTGTGCCTATTCTGTGCATCTCCATTTTAAGATAGCAAAGCTAAAGTTCGGGACGGTTAAGTAATCTGCCTGGGGTCACACGGTGAGTAAGTAGAGAAGCCGGGATGCACACCCAGGCAATCTGGACCTAGAGCCCAAGCTCTTAACCACCGCACGGTCCTGTCTGAGCCCTGCCCCTCCACCCTCTGGGCAACCCGTAAGGGAACAACGAGTGCTCTGAAGAGTCCCTCTTCTACCAGTGTGTGTACCTTGACCAGGCCTCGACTGAAAAGCATCTCCACGATCTCCTTAAGAATGGGCAGGATGCCACTGTGGTGCACACCCAGGCCACGGTGCAGGAGTTCAGACATGTGCAGGACCTGCAGGGAGCCAAGGCCCATGATCAGGGATAGGGTGGTAGAGAATCCTATCCCCATCAGTCTTCAAGACCCCCATCCACACCTGGGGCAGCTGGCGGTCAGAGCCACGGAGGCGAGCAAGGCAGCGCTGCAGGAAGAGGTGAATTTCACTCTTCTCTGAACTTGTGGTGAGGTCCAGGGAGGTGAGGCTCGAGGCTTGCTCATCACAGCGACCCCGCGAGAAGGTGAACACGACCACAGGCAGCTGCGCACGGGTGCGGAGGGAGGCCAGGAGGGATAGGTACACACCGCGGTCCTGGGGAAGGGGGCAGAAAGCGGCAAAGGTTGAGTCCCTGAACCAGTCGGGGCCAAAGTGAGGAGAGGGGAGGTAAAGCAGTATCAAGTCAGATGGTACTCAAAGCTCAAGTCCAAACCTCTAGGGAACGAGGGAAGAATGGATAGAGGAGAAACGGGGGGCAGCAGGCACAAACCCTACCGGTTCTCACCTGTGCAGGCCCCCCCTGATGCGTGGGCTGTTTGGCCCCAAAGGTCTGGGCATGTTTGCTCATCCGCTCCTTCTTGGCCTCCACAGCTGCATAGTACCTGGGGCACAGGGAGGGTCACTGATCACAGTCACACCCGGCGGACTCAGCCCTGACTCTGCCCCATCGCCAGCTTACCCCTTTGTGTGGAAGGCACCTCGGGAGTCCAGCAACAGAAAGAGCTCCCCCTGGGTCTTGGGGCTGTTCCCCGTGAAGAGATAATGCTCCAGGGGTACGGGACGGGCAACAGTGCTGATCACATAGATCTGGCGCCGTTTCAGTCGCCTGAATGGGTAGAAATGAGCAGGTCAGTGGCAAGAGTGCGAGAAGTAACCCACTTCCCCACCACCTTCCCCCTCCAGCTTCACCCAGTCTTTTTTTTTTTTAGTTTTTTTTTAACGTTTGTTTATTTTTGAGAGAGAGAGTGAGACAGAGCATGAGCAGGGGAGGGCCAGAGACAGAGGGAGACACAGAATCTGAAGCAGGCTCCAGGCTCTGAGCTGTCAGCACAGAGCCCGACATGGGGATCAATCCACAAACCATGAGATTATGATCTGAGCCAAAGTCAGACGCTTAACCACCCAAGCACCCCAAGCTTCACCCAGTTTTTTCTGAGAGCCAGACTGGAAGGTGGCCCCATCATCCCATCTCCCAAGACACAAAATGATCTGGGTCCAAGTGGGGTCCTGCAGTTGCCTGAGTCAGACACGTGCCCCAGCCCCAACCCTCCCTCCTCTCCACCCCCAAGACACTCTCCTTGCTGTGGCAGTCTTCACCCCCACCCCTAACCAAGGAATGCTGCAGCCCCCTTCATCCAAGCATCCCAGGGCACGCATCTCACCCGATCCAGTCAGCGAACTCAAGGGCATTGGGGACGGTAGCACTCAGAAGGATGATGGAGACATGGTCAGGGAGCATGATAAGCACTTCCTCCCACACAACCCCACGCTGGGCAGAGAGAGAAGACCGGTCACTGTCAGCTCAGAGGGGACTGCCCTTCTGCCCCTGGGGAAGCGCCCAGAGTTACATTTGAGGGCAAAGAAGGCAGTTAAGGTCCGCAAAGGTGTGTGCACCAGGATGTGCGATCTAGACCCACAGGAGAGAACTACTGGGGTGTGGGGCCCCCAGGCCTCTTACCTCAGCATCGTTGATGTAGTGAACCTCATCAAAGATGACCCACTCTAGGTCCCGGATGACATCTGAACCGCTGTACAGCATGGAGCTGGGGAGAAGAGGCCAAAGGCTGATTCCCCAGTGACTCCTGTCTCCACCCTGTTCTCAGTCAACGTGCTGTCCAGAGCAGCCTCACCTTCCTGACCAAAAATCCACCCATGTTAAGTGCCTATCTCTCACCGAAGGATCTCTGTTGTCATAATGAGGCAGGAGGCCTCCGGGTGCAGCTGTACGTCCCCAGTGAGCAGCCCCACATCTCCAAAAGTGTTTCGAAAGTCTCGGAACTTCTGGTTACTCAGGGCCTTGATGGGCGAAGTGTAGATGGTGCTGGGAAGAGGGCATGAAGTCGGCACCACCTCCTGGTCAGCACTGCCCTTCCACCCCAAGCCCCCACAGAAGCATGCCAGAACCCAGGTGCCTCCCTTCTCCCCCTGAACTGGCCTCACATTCTCCTTCATGACACGACCCTGCAAAAACTCTTCCTAAGCTGACCCAGGTCTCCTTTTTTTTTTTTTTTTAATTTTAAACCTTTATTTATTTATATTTGAGAGAGACAGAGTGCGAACAGGGGAGGGACAGAGAGAGAGAGAGGGAGACAGAGAATCCCAAACAGGCTCTGCACTGTCAGCCCGATGTGGGGCTCAAACCCACGAACCATGAGATCATGACCTGAGCCCAAGTTGGATGCTTACCCAACTGAGCTATCCAGGCACCCCACGCAGGTCTTCTAACTGCTCTCCCTGCCACATCTTCCCACTCCACTCCTGGCCCTCAGTCTTTCCCCAAACCTCCCATCTGAAGGATGAGGTAGCGGTGGGGAAGGGATGACACTTAGAAAGGGTGCAGAAGAACACAGGGCCAGCTGGTGAAGGAAGAGGCTGGGGAGGGGACCTATACCGTGTCATGTGTTTCTGGGCAAGGGCAATGGCATATTCAGCCACAACCGTCTTCCCCGCAGATGTGTGAGCTGCTACAAAGACAGAGTCATGCCGCTCCAAGTGCAAGATGGCCTGTTTCTGAAACACATCCGGCTCAAATGCCCACTGTGGGAGAGAGAAATAGATGGGGGCCAGGCCGGAAAAAGGAAAGGGGCCCTCCTGCCTCCAGTTCTAGGGGCATGCAAGGTGGCTCTGGCATGCCAGAGCGAAGCAAGGCTGGGAGTGAGGCCCAAGACTAAGCTAGAAGGCATCTGGCCTCGGTGGGGAGAGGAGATGAAGGGAGCAGCGGGGAGGAGGTAGGGGAACATGTGAGGACTGGGCCACACTACCTGGAAAGCGGGCTGGGGAATGAGGCGGTAGAAATCACCAACAGGGGAAGTGACATCCACGGGAATAGCCCACTGCTCCTGAGGCAGGGGTTTGGGGGGCTCTGGGGGGGATTCAGCTGTGGATGCTTCCTGGAAAAGCCAGGGGTAGAGGTGATAAAGATACAGTCAGAGAGCTCTCTGTTACCACTCCTCCCCAAAGATGCTCCAGTTTTTCTCTTAGACCCAACCAAGCCAGCCACCCCACCCCCACCCCCAGCCCCCCAGTAAGGCCTCTTCTTTCCTGCCTCAACTGCCCAGAACCACCAACCTTCAACACTAGGTCCTCCAAGCTGCTTGCTCGGGCCAGGGAAGCACTGCAGGGGGGTGCTGAAACAGTGTCTCCTCTGGGAATTCCTGGCTGGCCCACTGCCTCACTCTCATCCTCATCACCTCCCCCCAAATCCAGAGGTTCCAGCAAACGGCTGAGGCTGAGCAAGCCGGGAGCTGGAACCGGGTGATCTGAGGAGCAAAGGCAAAAAGTGAAACCTGGTCAGGTCCATCTCTGTTCCACTGGAGAAGGCCACCACTCCTACACTCCACCTCAAAACTAAAACTCACCCTTCGGTGCAAAGTCCACACCTTTCTTGAAGCCAGGTGGGACAGTAAGAAGATCTGAAAAACAAGGACAAAGAGAATCAGCATTAGTGCACAGAGTCATACAAGTCATACGATACCTAATGCTACAGGATGCCATTCACAGCAGAGACATTGAAAATGGGGTTCTTTGCCATCTTTCCAACAGATGACAGTAAAGACTATTATGACAAGGGTGCCTTTCCCTAATTTTCTCAAAGGCACAGAGGACTAACAGTGGCCCACTGATAGGCTTGGGCCCCTCTTCCTCAGGGCTGGCTCACAGCCCTACTCCCGAGGGTCCATCCTGGCACCACCTCACCTTTCTCAAAGTCTATCTCTTCCTCAGCCTCCTCCCGAGTGCTCAGATCTGTTATGGTAGGCTCATCCATTCCACCTGGGGAGAGGGTAGACAAACAGGGATTCATGGGGTGGGGGTGATACAAGATGGGTGGGGAACCCTTTCCTGGAGACTGAGAGCACCCTCTCCTACCATCCCATTTTCCACAAAAGTCACCTGGCCAGAAAGGGTATTGTGTTGGATTCCCCCACAGGGACTGGGAGACGGGCCCTGGGGGCCGGCGAAGAGACAAGGAGGTGGTGGCCGATAGGTCTGTATTCTCCAGCAGGACCTGAGGCAAGAGACCACAGCCCCAGTGAGGCTGAGCTTGCCTCAGACCCTTTCCCAACTCTGCTTCTTATGGCCCCTGACCTCATACCTCTTTGTAGCCCAGGATCTGGCCTGTGGTCGGGTGTCTTTGGGCCTGAAGGTCTGAGGGGACTGGGGCCCCCAGTGTGGCCAGGAGGGACCAGGGATCCATCTTCCTCTGCCATTTTCTGCAGAAAATGAAAACACTTTTCAGGTCTTCTTTCTCTCCTCTCCCAGTTTCCTTCAGGGGCCTATCTCCCTAGTCCAGGCCCCTCCAGACCCCTCACCGGGCCGAGTGCTCCACACCATGCAGAGGCAACCAGGCTGGAGATGATAAAAACAACTGCTCTGTTTCCTGCTGCAGATCGGGGGCACAGGGAGGGAGGCCGTGGGGAAGCTGGTAAAGGACGAGACGAAAGGCATTAGGTAAGGAGAGAACAGAAGACATAGACAAAAAAGAAAGTGATGTGATTTGCGTTGAAACCAGAAATGGTAGACATTCTAGACCGACTAGGACTGTCAAGCTGAAGCAATGTTTTCCAAAGATCATCTTGCTTTACAGGGCAAACTACCTGCTACTGATTTACCTGGAGCAGTGATTACTAAAACAGTATGATACAACATGAAATACAATCATTCCACAATCTCTGGGGCTGCGCTTAAGAATTTGTATTTTTAAAAATCCCCCATCCCCACTAATTATGATGTACACTTAAATTTGAGAACCACTAGTTTTAGGAAAAGGGGGCCCAGGACTAAGGATGAGAGTCAGGGCCTCAAAGGCTAGCCACCAACAAAGTGCCCTGGTGCTTGGAGACAGGTGACTCCAAAAAGAAAAAACACATTTGGAAGCACAATCCACTGGGCTGGGGTCTGTCCAGCACAAGGCAGGCCCAGATGACAGGAATCCAGAGACAGGAGAATGAGGTTATGCTAGGGTCCAACAGTAAGGATGGTGGAGGAGGTTTTAAGCTCAAAGTGGGTCAAAGGTTAGGGTCAAAAGTCACTCACTGTGCTCTCTGGAGCCCCAGGCACATTCAGCAGCTCCCAGTGCCCTGTGCATCCCAGCTCCACAGGCCGAAGGGGCAGATCCAAGGGATCTGGAGGAGGCAGCACTACAGAGGGAAGGACAGAGGTCAAAGGTCAAGGGCCACCCCCCTTAACACTCGTTCTTTCCACCCCCTCCCCCTCACCAAGTCGCTCCGTCTCCATCATCTTGGAGCCCAAGCAGCTGCAGGGCAGACCGGAAGTGCAACGAGACTCCTAGGGGTAAGCCCCGCCCCAAAGCGGGCGGAAGTGGAGGCGACTTCCGTCACACACCCCCGCCGGGGTGGGGATGAGCGCTACCGAGAGGCTGACCTGAGCCGGGGAAGTGCCGGGCGGAAGTGTGTAGCCTTGAGCCGTCTTGGTTACCGCGTTCTCCACCCCTCGCGACGTCATCGCTCTGAGCCAGCTCTCCGTTGCCCGCGCGGGCGCCGCCCGAGACCGTGGGACCCCGGTTACCGCCCCCTCAGGTAAGGTGTTCTCCTTCTCACCCTTCGCCCCTTTTTAACGAGCTCCTTCTCTCTTCTTCCCCTTTTCGTTGCTCTGAGAGCGCTGCGGGGGTTCCACTGCCTCCTGTACCGTTTGGACCCCGCGGTTGCCATACTAACCCCAGCGGGGGTAGGGGGTGTCTGATGCCATCGTCTTGGCGACGGAAGGGGTGCTTCTCCCTTCCCGGGCCACTTGGTCCCTCAAGGCGCTGGTGGCCGTGATTCCTGGAGAGAAGAGGGAATGCTGGTTGAATCCGACGAGCGGGGGCTTGGATGGCAGCCTGGTTTAAGCAAGGGGTAGGGAGAGGCAAAAGACAGGAGTAGGTAGGCCTGGAAGGGTGCGGTTGGGTGCAGTGTGGACGGCGTGTGAACCCTGGGCGGTGACAGTGGAGAAAGATGTCTTGGGCCCTGCCCCTGAACCAGGAGCCACCATGTTGGTGATACCCCCCGGACTGAGCGAGGAGGAGGAGGCTCTGCAGAAGAAATTCAACAAACTCAAGAAAAAGGTGAGGGAGTGTGTGGGGGCGTGGCCCAACCTTTCACAGACTCTACACTCTTGAGAACACCTGGGGTGAGTGTGAGGGATGGGGGGTTCTTCCAGCTCATACCTGGAGACATACCTCCTCTCCGCGAAGCCTCACAAGGGGGCTCTTCCCAAGTCTTGATGTATGCCTTCTCTCTTTTCGGTGTATTCTGCCATCGAGTTGTCTAACTTTTCCATGGCTTTTAGTACCACCACAGGGGTGGTAATCTCCAGGTTTGTTTTTTTCAATTCTATCCGAGCTCTTGCTGATAGCCTGCAGATTCCCAGTGTTGCAGCTAGCTATCATCTATTCTAACTTAGTTCCTTTTCTTGATCTTCCATATAGGACTGACTATATTCAGTTTTCCCATGTGTTTGGAATCAAAATCTCCTCTCTGACATCTCCACTATTTGCATGGCCAAACGTTTGCCAAGTCTTCTTGATTCTTACTCTGAAGTAATGTCTTTTGTTTATTTTTTCCCGTGTATTCCGTAGATCAAGTTTTTGCTGACACTCACGTAGTCTGTTGTAATGGTTTCTCAAGAAGCTGCTCAGTGTGTTCTTGGACAGACTTCCTTCACTCTTATTAAAATGAACCACTGAAATCAAAAAAACTCTGTCTCTCTTTTTTCTCAAAACCTGTAAGTGGTTTCCCATTGTCTATACAACACAGCCTTACCTTGGCATCTCTTTCTAGTCAGATAGAACTATTCACTAGTCCCAAAACATGCATTCCCAAAGCCTTCTTATTTCCACATCTTTTTCAGTCTGTGTTCTTTGTCTAAAATGCCCTTTTCTTTCAATCTGTTTTGCGTAGTTTCTACCCAGGGTCCAGTTTAATAGTCATTTGGCATCAGATAATCTTATTTGCTCTCAGCTACAAGCAATTTGTGCCTCTTACGATCGCTCTTGATAATTGTGTCTAATGGTCTTATTTCTCAGACTGTAAACTTCTTAAGGGGAGGAACAATGTCTCATACTCTTGCATACCCCTGTTACAAAGTAATGGCGTGTCCTCGTTAAATATGCAGGGAATGAATGGATGAAGCCCCCTGAGAAAGGCATGTAGGCTTGTGCTTACTTATAGCTCATATCTTAGGATTCTGGTCCATGGTCAAAGTCCTTTTCTTCCACTTCAAAAACTGAGGCTCGGGAAAGCCTCTGGATACAATGGTTTGGCTAGATTACGTATCGCTGGTATTGTAAATGATCCAGTGAATCATGTGTGAGTGGTAGTGCACTCATGAGTGCACTCATGTGTCAGTGCACCACTCCAGGGACACCATTTGCATTGTTTTCTGAGAAAGGCGTCCCCTGGAGTGAAGTGTCCAGGGACCTTGGGAGAGGACCTAGCCAGGGACTGGCCCTCACCAACCCCTCTCTTCTCGCTCTCATTCCCAGAAAAAGGCATTGTTGGCTCTGAAGAAGCAAAGTAGTAGCAGCACAGCCAGCCAAGGCGGTGTGAAACGCTGTGAGTGACGGGGGGAACTGGGGATAGACTGGAAATGGGCAACATGGCGCTGACCTCTCTCAGAGCGTGGCCAAAATAATGCCTCCTTCCCTCACCACTCCAGCACTGTCAGAGCAGCCTGTGGTGGACACAGCCACGGCAACAGAGCAGGCAAAGCAGCTGGTGAAGTCAGGAGCCATCAGTGCCATCAAGGCCGAGACCAAGAACTCGGGCTTCAAACGTTCTCGAACCCTAGAGGGGAAGTTAAAGGTGAGCACAAGCAGAAGGATTGTTCAGGGGACCCTTGACTTCAGAGGGCGTCCTTCCAAGTTGGAGTGGAGGTAACATTTAGGGGGAAAGTAATGCCTATTCAGTTCTGGGAAAATTGTCGTACCAGTCCGAGTTTCAGGTTTCTTATCTGTAAAATGTGAAGACACTGACTGACTTCCAAATTCCGTATCTCATACATTCTGTGGCACATATTCGAGCTCCTGAGTCTTGTTGTTCTGAGAAGTTGAACAGGTTGAAGATGTCAGCAGGTCCAAGAAATGTACAGATAAGCTAAATACTCTGTGTATATATTAGGTCACTTATGAAAAACACCACATAATCAAATAAGAAATGCGCAAAGGAATTAAAAGGGAGGATAAAAGGCCAGAGGAAAGCCAAGAAGAGGGTGAGGGAAGAGGAATCCCTTCTGTCCCATGGTTAGGCAGCCTTCTGCTCTCACATTGAAGTAGACCTCTACGACCTTCCCAGGACCCTGAGAAGGGGCCAGTCCCCACTTTCCAGCCGTTCCAGAGAAGCATATCTGCTGACGACGATCTGCAGGAGGTATGGTTCTCAACTCTCTGTCCCTGAGAGGTTGGGGAATGAGGAAAATGAGAGACCCACATATTTGGGGCCACATGCCATCAACTAGGACTCATCTTAACTGTCCTTGGTTTCTTTTGCAGTCATCCAGACGGCCCCAGAGGAAATCTCTGTATGAGAGGTTAGAGAGCTAGAGAGAGGACTGAGTCCCAATTGGGGGAGTAGGGGAGGTCAATTGCCTGGATCCTTGGGAGGTTTAGGGCTGGAGTGGAAGGAGCTGGGGCTGCAGAGGGAGTGTTGAGTCTCCACAGGGTCTGGGAAGATGAAGTAAAGGGCCCCTTTGATCCTCACTGTCTGCCTCCCCCCAGTTTTGTGTCTTCCAGTGATCGGCTTCGGGAACTAGGGCCAGATGGGGAAGAGGCAGAGGGCCCAGGGGCTGGTGACGGTCCTCCTCGAAGCTTTGACTGGGGCTATGAAGAACGTGGTGGTGCCCACTCCTCAGCCTCCCCTCCCCGAAGCCGCAGCCGGGACCACAGTCGTGAGCGGAACCGAGACAGAGACCGAGATCGGGAACGGGATCGAGACCGAGACAGAGACCGAGATCGGGAACGGGATCGAGACCGAGATCGGGAACGGGACCGCGATCGGGACAGGGACCGCGATCGGGACAGGGACCGTGATCGAGAACGAGAGGGCCCGTTCCGCAGTGAGTGATCTGGGCTGGTAGAAAAAGTGAAAGGGTTTAGGCAGGTCCCACTAAAGTGGCCTCTTAAAGTGGAGCCTGAGATGGGTTGCACGTTGTGACTGTGACTCCTGACCCCACAGGGTCGGACTCGTTCCCTGAACGCAGGGCCCCTCGGAAGGGGAATACTCTCTATGTGTATGGAGAGGACATGACACCCACCCTCCTCCGTGGGGCCTTCTCTCCCTTTGGAAACATCATTGACCTCTCCATGGACCCACCCAGAAAGTAAGGATGGTAGTGGGACAAGATGATAAGTCCTGGGAGGACCTGGGTTTGAGGGAGAACACCAGCCTATCTCCGGTGGCCTATGAGCACTGGGTTTGGTTGGGTCCACAAGAGCCCATAGGCCCTCTACTGATCCTGTTTTCTCTCATCCTAGCTGTGCCTTCGTCACCTATGAAAAAATGGAATCAGCAGATCAGGCCGTTGCTGAGGTTGGGACTTCCCAGACCTGTTCTTCCCATCCCTACTGCCATCCTCATGTTTTCTCTTTAAAACACTGGGAGCCAGGAGGAAATTGTTTCCTCTTGATAGAGGAAGTCTTTTTCTATCCACACAAGAAATGTATTCTTAGATCCTTAGTCTGTTCCTAGGATGGCAACTCTTGGAAATTCTCCTTTTCTTTGTCTGTAATGTTTCCCCCCTCCCCCATCCTTTACCTCCACCCCTCTTCTTCCCCAGCTCAATGGGACCCAGGTGGAGTCCGTACAGCTCAAAGTCAGCATTGCCCGCAAACAGCCCATGCTGGATGCTGCCACTGGCAAGTCTGTCTGGGGCTCCCTTGGTAAGAATGGATTCTTCCTCTTTCATCCTCTTTCCCACAGCTCGCCTCCTCTCTTTGCTCCCCTGCATGTCCCAGGATTCCCTAGAGTTGATAGATGTCTGGATCTGTGTGGAGGCCATGGGAATGAGAATTGTCAGACTCTCTGTCAGTTAGAGATGGAAGAAGATTTCTTAGTGTGAAGGAGAGAGAAGGATTGAGAACAACTCCCGAAGCAGTAATAACTAGAACAGGGAAGAAAGTGGAAGTGAGTGAGGTTAGTGAGTGAGGTTAGTGAACACGACCGTGTTTATTTTGAGATGGAGTATAGTTGGCTTTATAAAATAAGCATTTGAAATTAGAGATCTGGAACTCGGGTGTGAAGTGAGGACTGAAAACATGGATCACAGTCCTCTGTATCACAGAGTGGCTGCGAAATGGTAGTAATCTCAGGGAAGATTGAATTTGAAGAAAAAAATTACGCAGGCCTGGGCCTGGGGGATATTCAGGGAGCAGCATCAGAGGCCATTAAAACCAAAGAACACAAACTATGGAACCTGGGTAGTGATAGAAGTGTCAAGGTACAAAGATCCAAGAGAATGGAGGCTGGCGTGGGGTGAGTGACTGTAGTCCCAGAATGGCAGGGATAGAATCCTCCGAGATGAGATGCAAGAGGGACATGTTGATGTAGGGAGGAAAAAAAGAAGGGGAAGGAACAACCTGAGGCTTGAAGAATGTTTTAGGCCAAAGCCACACCCAGAATGAGCTCCCCTATTGAGGCTAGTAGCATTTCTTAGTGTGAATAGCCCACTATACCTGTTGGCTTTCCTGGCAAAGGAGTTAGGCAGAAAGGGGCGTTCAGAGCAAGAGTGGCCCTCCAAACTAAAAGAAGGAAGAAGAAATGACTAACGTGTCAACAAAGGGCTACAGAGATCTTCTAATTTTTAATATTTTGATGTAGTGGGTTAACATCATTCAGTTATCACAACGATTACCTTTGGGAGCTGTTCTAAGAACAAAACATTCCTTGCAGTATCTGCATGTGCCACATTAACAGCATGTGCTCCTTGCCATGGGGATGGGTTGGCCTAAGGGAGCCAAAGGGAGACAGGCCAGCCTGGCCACCAGAGGGCAGCATTGAAATTGGGCTTCCAAGGGCCAAAGGCAAGGAGTGAGCTGGTCAGACTCTGAGCCTCTGGCCTCACCAGTGCTCAGATGCAATGCTTCAGACCTTAACCAATCCTTTCCTCCCTCCCTAGCTGTCCAGAACAGCCCTAAGGGTTGCCACCGGGACAAGAGGACCCAGATTGTCTACAGTGATGATGTCTACAAGGAGAACCTTGTGGATGGCTTCTAGAGAATGGAGCTGGATTCCGTGTGCCTCATCTGCGCCAACACTGGTCTCAGTAAAACACTGAGGTGGAAGCTCACACATCTCCCTCAGCCTCTGGTTTTTCAGCACTTGGGATTGGGGTTGAGCCTTTAAAAACGGCTGTTAGATTTTATCTCAGTTGTAACACATGGCCAGTGCACGTTCCCCTCCCCCTTACCCCAAAAGGATCTTGAACACAGGTATTGTCGCAGCTGTTTTAATTTGATCTCATCCCCCTTTCCAGCAGGAAATCCCTTATAGAAAATCCAAATCCTCTTCTTTGAGTTTCTCCCTGAGCCAGGGCAGCACTTGGAAGAGGTTGATGTGAAAGTCTCGGGCATGAGCAGGTACCTGTCGCCACCGCCTCTGGTCTTTGCAGACATCCACTACACCCCAGCTGATCACACCAACCTGGAGAGGGCAAGGGGATGCCACTAATCATCTGGTAGAATTCCTTCCTAATCCCAGGAAGCTCAACTACTCCCAAGTGCATCTGAGTTGACCTAGAAGAATTAGACTGGGGACCCAGCTCAGTCCTGCTCTCTAGCACACAGGCCAGACATTGCCCCAACCCGGCCATTTCAAGAAGTAGTTGGAAGGAGGCAGGCTCTGTCCTTCCCTTTCCAGCCACATGCATTGAACTTTCCTGCTTTAGGGCCCATGCTGACCACTTGGCATCTCCCCACAGACAGGAGAGGGGAAACTCACTTGAATGAAGCGACTCCTCTTATGAATAATCAGGGGACCACCAGAATCACCTACAGGAGAGGAGAGGCTGTAGGGAAAACGATTCTTGGGCTTTAAGAACATGTAGCACAACCAAAGAGCCTTCTCTTACCTTTGCAAGTGTTGGGGTCAGTATAGGGATCCACCCCTCCAGTGCAAAGGAACCTGGGGGTGACCACTTTAGAGATGTCCTTGACTTTGTCATAGCCTAGGGCATATTGAGCATCTCTCTCACAGCTGGATTTCTGTAGGTGAGGTATAAAGCACAGAGGAGAAAGGGGTGATAAGCAGAGCATGCTTAGGAAGAACTGGGGCCTAGAGGACCTGCTTAGGATCGGATCCCATATTCCTCACCTTTTCCCCGTTCTTGATGTAGACCTCCTTCCGAATCAGCGACTTCTTCCTATCTTTGGACAACTCTGACACAAACAGAGCTTTGATATCCTTTGCAGGGAGCAGCTCTTCCACTGGACAAATGGACAGTAGGGGTCATTTTAGCACTCTCTCTGCCCCCCACCATCTCTCTATTGCCTTTGTCACTCAGCAAATGTCCTTCAACCCTTTTCTGTGTGCTGGAGACCAGGCTGGCTCCTGCAGCACCCTGTCATGCCCCTCTTGTCTCTTGGCATCATTCCCTTGTGCTACTTTCCCTGAATGTCTTACTCTGTTGCTGGCAAGTGGTTGACAGTGGAAGCCTCAAAGCTTGATTTGTTCCCTGGGTGCAGGGGAGACAAATAGGCCTGTTAAGGAGAGATGGGGAAACTCAGGGACAGCAGACTTGACCTGCCCCAGGCCTGTAGCTCCAATTTGCCCAGACTTTTCTCCTCAGGGGTCCAGAGGGCTCACCTGAGAGTCTGGCCATACTTGAGCTTCTCCTTGAGTCTGATAAGGGCCACATCATAGTCATAAAATTCAGGAATGCCTTCTGCTTTTTTCCCATTGATGTCGTAGTTAGGGTGAAATAGGACTTTATCTATTTCCAAGTCCTGCTTCATCCCTCCTAAGGTAGGAGAGTGGGTATGTCAGGACATCCTACTTCTCTGGGCAGCCTCCTGCTTCTGGCCCCACATCCTTCCTAACTCCCAAGTCTTCCGCCCTGCCCCCAAGCAGCCCAGTGTGCAAGGGAGGGGGCTGCTTTGAGGACCGGGGGGGGGGGGGTTGGAAGGGTGGGCTCCTGAGGAAGTAGAAGGTGTTGCCCAGGGAGCACAGCTGAAGCTCAGGATTGATTCACTGCATCCTTACCCACGCTGACCTTGATTGAATGATTCCGATCATCCACCGTGAAACAGTGTGCTGCTGTCAGCACGTAGTACTCAGACACCACGGCCCCCATACAGGTCTCATGTCCTTTCAAAGGGCGCTGGGAACAGAATGGCAGGGGGGAAAGCTTAACTTCCACAAACACTACATTTTGCCCTTCCCCTACCCCCATTCCACCTGACCTCACCTCCCACAGGTCCCCACCACCAGGAAGCTGTGCTTACAGTGACTGAGATCTTGGCCTGCCACGGTTGCTTGTGGTAATCACTACCTTTCTTGTGCTCCCAAACCATTCCACAGAGTCCCAGAGTCCGGGTTTCATCTAACAAGAAAGGAGAATGTGCTGAAACCTGGGATGCTCGGCCTTTCGGGGAGGCCCGCCTACACAGCTATGAGGAGCAGAAGCCCATAAGGAAAAGAAAGGGGCATTTGTTTCCTTACATTGGGGGCAAGGAACTGTGGCAGTATAGTGAAAAGAAGTTGGAACTAAGAGTTGGGAGACCTGGCTGTTTTCAGGCCCAACTCTTGCTTGCTTGCTGTGCCTGGGCTGCTCTTGGCCTCAGTTTGCACATCTGTAAAATGAGACACTTGACAAGATCTCCAATGTTGTTCAGAACTCGGTGATTCTAAGATCAGGAAGTGGATAGTGCCAGGAGACCAGAGTGTGACTGAGGTAGAGAAGGAGCAATGAGAAAGCCATCCCAGACTGCCAAGGCTTCAGGAGGAGAGGAAGTATGAGTGACCTTGGGATACCTGGGGCATTTCCTGACCTCTTTATACCCTCCCGGTATCTTCCTACCAAGCATTTGTTTGAAAACATCTTCCAGGTCTTCCATGTCCTTGACTTTGAACACATGTTGTTCTTTATCCTTCTTGGAAGCCAAAGCATTGATGTTCTCTTGGTTCACCAGAGGCCCAACCCCAAACACATAGACATCTGAGGGAGAAAAAGGGAGGGTGAGTGTCCAAACCCTGGGGGCAGGAGCTGAGAAAGCAAGGTGCTGGGTCCAAGGCCAAAAACTCACCCAGATAATCCTCCCTTAGGTTTTTGCGATCCCTCCCAATGTCCAGCAAGCTCCGGATCTCATGAATGACAGAGACTGGGTCCCCACCCATGTTGTGCAAGCCTGCAGAAGAGACAGGGACCGTGAAGGTGAGAGGCAAGTAAAGAAGAGGGTCAAGGAAGATAAATTGGCTAGTAGTGACACATGGCTGGGTAAGCAGGTTGTTTTTTTGTTTTTAATGGCTGAAGGTAAAATTTCAGCTTTTTAATTTAAAAAAAAAATTTTAATGTTTATTCATTTTTGAGAGAGAGTGGAGGAGGGGTAGAGAGAGGGAGACACAGAATCTGAAGCAGGCTATAGGCTCTGAGATATCAGCACCAAGCCTGACAACCGGGCTCCAACTCACGAACTGCTGGATCATGACCTGAGCCGAATTCAGAAGCCCAACCAACCAAGCCACCCAGGTACCCCTGGGTAAGCAGGTTAAGGGGATGGAAGTGACAGAGAGACTTAAGAAGGGTGTCTCCTTGTAAAGGGTCACAGGAAAGATCAACATGGTTGGGGCCCTCAGTGCTGCTCAGAGCCCCAGCCATGAGTCTAGTGTTACATGTGGACCAAACAGCCATACACTGGTATGAAAGGGTGGGAAGCCTGGGGCAGGAAAAGGTCCCTTCTGACCATCAGTCATGAGAATGATGACGTGGCGGGTGCGGTTCCAGCCTTCAGGGGGTTGGTTCCCCGGCCAGCTCATCATGTTGTAAATTGCCTGGAGGGCCTTCTTGGTGTTAGTGCCTGCCTTCAACTTGTGATCTGTGAAAAAGGAAGATCTCACCTTGCCTGGTCTTCCAAGTCATCTATGAACCTTCAAGGCCTATCACAACTGAGATACCACATTTTTCAGTTTTTTGAGTTGTCACCCCACTGACTTCCCTTTGACCACAAAGTGACCTTCTCAGCCTCCAACAAGTTCCCAGTAATCCATATTCCTCAATGAGCCTGCTGTCCAACCATAGACTACAAAGTGGTCCACCCTGCCTTCCCACTTGGTCTCACTACCTCCTCCTCACAACAACCCTGAACCTTTTGACTTCTCTGACCCCAAAGTGAACTCCCCACCAGTCCCTTCCCTAACCTCTGACCTTCATAGTTGATATTGTCGATTGCCCTTGTAACCCAGTCTGCATCGCTGCTGTTTTCATCGGACACTCTGATCAAAATTTTGGGGACTGTAGCATAGGTCACTAGACCATATTTTGGCTTCACCCCATAACTTGCCACCTGTGGGTTAAGGGAGCAACGGGTCATGGCATTGAAAGAATACTATGGTTGGGAGAGGTCAGCAGCTTTTCTGGGACAGGGAAAGTTACAGTCAGAGACTCAAGGGCTGACTGATCACCCTGGGGCTGATGGATGATTGGGTTAAAGGTCAAGAAACTGCTTCCAGTAAAAGGAAGGGAAGGAGGACAGAATAGGACCAGAGGTTTTCTGGGACCTTGTGTCTCAGAGGGTCTGGAAACATCAGGGAACTAGTCCTGGATGGGCAGTGAGTTCACATTCAGGGGGGAAGGGGGCCCACCTTCTCAATGAAGTCTTTGAGACAGTTCTTGGCCCTTGTGAAGTTGCCGATCCCAATGCTGTCTGATGCATCCAACACCAGATAGATGTTCATGGAGCCCGAGGGGTCCAGGATAATCTTCCTCTTCTGTTGTTCCCCTGGGTGCCACCAGAGAAATTCAGGCTCCAGCATGCATGGTTCTCCTGGCCCTTCATCCTCTCCCAATTTCCTGCCTCCCTCCCCTCTCTGCCTCCAAACCTGGGCTATGCCCATCCTCAGCATCTACTCCTTCAATGGTCTCCGTCAGGGAAGACAGGAAGGCTTCGGCTACCTCTTCGGGGATGTCATACATAAAGGAGTCTGGGAGAGGTCAGAAATCAGGTAAAATGTCTGGGGGTGTTGGCAAGTGTGTGAGGGTCAGAGACACGGTGGCCAGTGAGGTGGGATGGTGGGTTTCCAGGATGGGAAGGGCTCAGTAGTGAAGGAAGTTCTACAGGCAGGTTTAGAAGTGAGGAAGGAGCTGGGTTGCATTAGGGGGAACTGGTGTAGGGATATGAGGATAAAAGAGCAGGATTTGACCCCTGGGCATGGGTCAAGAGTCACCTTGGCAGGAAGGTTCTGTTCCACTCCAAGAGCCACCCTCCTGGCATGTTCGCTGCTGGGAGCCACGAAGGGTGAGACCCCGGTTGCAGTAGTAGGTGACTCTGTCTTCAAGGCGATAGTGGTTGCCCACCTTCCTTGTGCCAAGGGGGATGCCCGGGTTAGGGCAGTACCCTGCTGCAGAAGCATGAAACATGGAGGTGAGGGCCAAATCCTGAGGCCCAGATGGCACGGTAGAGCACAAGAGCTGTGGTGCTGGTTCCTCAGGCTGGAACATGGTCAGGGAGAAGACACCATCACCAGGGGAGGGGACGCTTCTCACCTCCATCATCGCAGATGGCTGTTTGTCCATCCCACCGACCAGTTGCTTGGCAGGTGCGATTGGCAGAGCCCCGGAGAGTGTAGCCATCATAGCAGCGGAAAGAGATCTCATCGCTCAAATTGTAGTAGGGGGTCCGGGGCCAGTATTCCCCATTCTCAAATTCCTGTGGTCTTGGGCAGCGAATTGCTTTGGGGGAGGGAGACAAGTAGAAGTTACTGAGAAGGAAGGGCTTCACTTGAGAGTTTCCCTCCTGGTCTCAGGGACCCTGTCACAGAGAAACAGTGCCTTCTTGGTCCCACAGACAGCATCAACGCTCAACCTATGATGACTCCTGCTTCTCCTCATTTCCAATTTCTGAGTGTTCTTTTTACTGCCAGGGTTGCCTGACACAGGGTAGATGCTCAGTGAAGATTCACTCCCTTCCTCCTCCCTCTCTCCCTCCTTCAGCCCTAGACAGCTCCTGTGTTTGCTCAGCTCCCCCTGCTAACCTTCCTGGCCTCAATGCAACTCTAATAGTATGCTAGTCTGGCCCCTGGTCACCACCTGTTCCACCCCTCCATTGACCCGTACCCACCCTCACTGCCCTCCAACCTCTGCATTCTGCCGTCTTGACAATCTTTTGGTCTTGGGTCCGCAGGGTGCTCCAGGACCCTGTGGATCTGCAGGTACGAATCTGCACAGGGTATGGGTAGAAGCCAGAGGGACACACATACTCCAGTGCCTGGCCCTCCTTGAGAAGCCTGAAGGAGCCACCTTTGATCTCTACTCCTTCCAGAGAGCAGGAGCCTTGGGGCCCAACCACAGTCAATGGTGGTATGCTCCCACCTAAAGAAAAAGGCTGATGAAGCCCAGCCTCCCAAGGCCAAGGAGGAATACTGGGGGCAGCAGGAAGTGGGGGGGGGGAGTGGTGACCCTCTCTCTTACCTCCAGACAAGAGGCCCAGCACCAAGAATACCAGGCAGAGTTGGGGACTGAGACTGCTCCCCATAGCGATGGAAGGCAGGAGAGAAACCAGGTATGGGGACAAGATGGTCTATCCCGGCTTGTGCTGCCTGTCTGCTGGCTTGATATCCAAACAAACTTCAGACCTGGGCCTGGTCGCACACCCTTCCCCTGCCCCCCACAACCTCCAGCCTTTTATGCAATCTGTGTTCTGGCACCTGTGGCTAACCCCACCTACCCACATCACTTTCCGGAATGTCCAGGTGGGAGGGCCCCCACCGAGGTGCCAGTCAAGGAAATAGGAACTGCATAAGCCCTACCCTTTCAATACCACCTCTCAGCTCCAGTTCCTCCCCAGTAATCCCAGACCGCCCCCTTAGGGACCAGAAATAAGGCTGGCTCACTCCCTGTTGACTCTGTTATGGAGCAGAGTCCACCCACTGTTTGTCCAGCAGGGTCTCTGACCTGCCTCCCTGTTGTTCCTGGAATCATTCTGGAATCCTCTGCCCCCTGGCCAGCCCCCAGGCAGAGACACAGACAGATGAGGAAATCATCAATTTTTATTAATTTCAAAACTGGGAAATTCCACATGAAAATGAAAGGAGAGTGAGCCAAGCACAGCAGAGGGTGGGGCCCTGGGGTTTCCACAGCTTGGATGTGCTGCACGGGGTCCTAGAGCTGTGAGCATAGATAGGTCATGGGGTCTGATAGTAGAAGTTCAAGAGTGGGAGACTGACAGATGCTGGCAAGACAACAGAGGAGTCAGTAACCACAATTAGAGGGGCAAAAAGTTCAAGATACCCTCCAGGTGCTGCCTCAGCCAGGGCTGTAGGCGAAAGAGATTGATGTGAAAATCTCGTGGTGGTGGGATCTTGCCCCTGGGAGCCTTTTGGCGGGAGTTTTTATTGCTGTTGCCACAGGGGTTGTAGAGACCCCAACTCACCAGGCCCACCTGGAAGAAGGAGAGAATGGGGTGGGAGGCTGTCACAGCCCCAGCTCCAAGCTTCAACCTCCCTGGCTCATCCAAAGGCCTCCCTCAGCCTCCTTTAAGGTCAAGATTCTGTAGCCCGAGTCCCATGAGCTTCCTCCCCCTTCTCTCCTCACCTGAAAAAATCTGTATCTCCGCTCAAGGAAAACTGCTCCCCCAGATTCTCCTGTCAGAAAGGAGGGGCAAGAGACTGTCATCCTGACTCACCCTGCTCCCTTGTTATCAGGGCAGTGCACCAGTGCCCTGGCATGCATGCTGGTCACAGGGACATTGGTGGACTTTCCCTCAGGAATCCAGGCTCGTGGGTGGGGGGTGGGAGGGGCTCACCCCTGCAGGGATTGTCATCATTCTCGGTTCCACTGCATAGGAACTGGTCTGTCACCACCTCTCTGACATCCGTCAAGTCAGGGAACGTGGTTCTGTCTTGGGAGACGACCTGGATGCAGCTTGTCCACTGTGGCAGGGGTGGAACAGAGAGGAGAGAATAAGCAGTCCCAGGGGACACCTAGAAGTTCAGCTAGGCCTGTAGGAGGGGTAACACAGGGTCAGATGGAGAAAGCGGCCAGAGCTGGAGGAGGAAGGGACAAAGAGAGACTTTTGAGGAGCTGCCACAGAGGAGTCCCATTCCCCCACAGCATCCCAGACCTGAGATCCTCACCTCTGTCCCCATCTTGAGGTTAATGTTCAGTTTGCTCCCATTCAAGGCCACAAAATGAGCAGGAACACTCAGTTTGTTCAGAAGTTCACTTTCTGTGGTCAAGGAGAAAGGGGTGTGGTGCTGGTCCCTTTACCCAGCATCCAGGCTCCAGATTGGGGGCTGTTGCACAGCCCATGTCATCACTCCTAAGCCTTGGTCCTAGCTCCTCATGCACCCTAAGCCCCAGCACTCACCATGGTCTCGGCAGGTGCTGCCTGGAGGTCTCCGCAGAGCCAGATTTGCCTCCACCGTGCAGGGAAGGCAAATGGGCCTGGGGAGAAGGACAAGGGTCACACAGGCGCATTCTCTATGTCCCCTCCTCTGGGACTCCCCAGAGCACTCTCCCCCAGAGGATGCCCTCTCATCCCAGACTCCAGCACCTGGCATGGGTGGACATCTTCACTTTCTGGGCCAGCTTCAACAGGGCAATGTCATCACCATAGAACTCCAAGATTCCCTGATTCTTTTTGGCAAAGACATCAAACCCCGAGGAGATCACGGCCTTCTCAATACTGAAGTCTTTGCCCCACTGGGAGTTAGGATCCCCTGTGAATAATATGGCAGATTAGGCTGGCCCAGGGCCCCTGAAGGGGCCAGGGACTAGGAACAAAGGGTGGCAGCCCTGGCCATGGGCTCAGGAACCTGGTGTGGGCCTTGCCTTACCCACATTGACCCTCCACAGAGAGCTGTTCTCAGCATGGCGGAAGCAGTGAGCAGCTGTCAGGACCCATTGGTCTGAGATGAGGGCCCCCCGGCAGGTCTCCTGGCTCTTAGGCTGCAGGGAAACAGGTGATCTTCAGGAACTGCTATGTCTCTGGCCCATGGCTTCTTCCACCTCTGGGATCCAAGCCCCATCCCTCCTTCCTGGTACCTTAATAGTGACATGCCAGGGTGTCCTCTCCTGGGCAGAGGCATTGGCTGACATGTTCCCCACCCCACAGATGGTGTCTGTGAGCTTGGAGACATCTGTGGGTATTGGGAGCAAAGGGGGAAAGAGGTATGTGAGGGGCACTGTGAGCATGTTCCCCACCTGGAGCTCTTGCTGGCTCCTCACCACCCACCCCACTCTGAAGAGGGCAAAGCGCACTCACCCAGCATGTGCTCAAAGACCTGGTACAGAGCATTTGTGTCCTGTAGAATGAAGGCATGGCGCTCACCATCCTTCTTGGACCCCAGTTCATTCAGCTCTTTCCAGTCCACATCCAGCTTGCCCACCCCAATGGCATAGATGTCTGATGAGAAGAAGGAAATCACCAGAATCTAATGGCTGAAGGGCTACCCTGTGAGACAGGAAACTATCATTTGGAATTTACTGGGTCCTACAAAGCCCTAAATGAGCTGGACCCTCACCCCCTACTACCTATCTGAACTCACTTCCTACCACTACTCACCCTTCACTCCCTTCCATAGAGCCTCCTCAAAGTTCCACAAATTTGCAAGCACACTCCCACCCCAGGCCTTTTGTATAAGCTATGTGTCTGCCTGGTTCACTCCTTCTCAGACTGTCCCCATGGCTCACTTTCTTACCTTTTCAAGTCTTGACTCAAATGTCACCATCTCAGCAAGGCCTTCCCTGGGCTCCTTGTCTAAAACTGCAATGCCTCAGACAATTCCATTCCCTCTCTGCTCCATTTTATACCTTGGCATGTGTCACTATCTACCATGCCATATAGTTTCCTTATTTGTCTTGTTTAATGCCTACAGTGGGTAGAATTGTGTCCCTCAAAGAGATATATTCAAGTCCTAACCCCTAGTACCTGTCAATGTGACCTTATTTGGAAATAGAGTCTTTGCCTAAAGCCTCCAGAGGGAGCAGGGCCCTTCTGATAACCTTGATTTTGGACTTCTAGGCTCCTGAATGTGAGAGAATAAGTTTCTGTTATTTTAAGCCACGCAAGCTTGTGGTTGCAGCGGGCCTAGAAGACTAATACATGGCCCCTCCAGGATGACAACCCCAGCAAGATATTTTTGTCGTTTTGTTCACAGCTGCATCCTTAGAATGGTGTCCAGGAGAGACTTTCAGTAAGTACATTTATATGACTGAATAAGGAGCTCATGAGCATGCATGGAGGCAAAACTTCAGATCTGGTTCCTCTGTAAAGTGTAGGCTCTGAGAGAGGGGCCTGGAGCCATCTCTTCCCACTGGAGAATTTGGACCCACACAATCATCCGTGCCCTCCCTTCCAGCCAGCATGGGTGCCAGTCAGAGCTGCTTTGGGGTGGCGGCCCACAGACTCCAGTCTTCCCCCATGCTTTGCTGTGGGACATAAGCTTAGGAATCCCCTGGGCTTACACCAATGGGTTGACAAGGCATAAAGAAATACAAAGTCATAAAGTGCTCACACCCGAGTTTGGGTAAACCAGATTGACACCCCAAGAATAGGGGGGTGCAAAGGCACCCTGATAATAAGGAGGTGCAAAGGTGCCAGAAATAGGGCGGTGTGAAGGTACCACAAAATAGAGAGGGGTGCAGTGCCCCCAAAATAGAGGCAAAGGCCTGAAATAGAAATGGCACAAAGCTACCCAATACATAGGAATACGAAATGAACAAGATTAGATATTCAGGGTGAAAGCACCCCAAATTTAGTACTATAGCAGAAAGCTGCTTTCACAGAAGGATAGGGCTGGGTTAGGTAAACTGGTGAATTGGACTATGGACCGCTGCACTGCAGGCAGAGCAGCCCAGAGCAGAGATGGCTAACAAAAGAAAAGGTGCCTTGTCAACCCTGAGGTTATTTGTCCTACTTGTCTCATTCCCTAGGCTAGCTAAGATAAACAGAGGTGCTGCCTCATGTCGGCTGTAAACAACCCTCCTCCCGACTGTCTGGCACCCGGATTTTGTTTTGTATTAACCCAAACCCCCAACCACTAATATCCTCAAGACCCCCTTTCCCTCACGTCCACAAGTTAATGTTCACAGATTCATTGTCTCTTTGTGCACATCCATTGCCATGTTTGTAAGCCTTCTGATCCTAATAAAAATGGGGCAAGGACCTTATTCAGGGCTCTGGTCTTTTCCCGGACATTAGCCATTTCTCACTTTTAATCCTGCGTCCCGCTCTTTTGCTAGACAAGAGAGAACTTTAGACCCAGAGTCTACGACACTTTGCATCCCTTTTGGCCATTTTTGACTCCCAGAGGATCCTGGGTGGCATGCAAAGAGTGAGATGCTCAGATAGACTGGGAGATAAGGCTTTTCTCAGGAAGCAATCTATCCTCAGGCAGGCCAGAAGTGGTCACTGTGAGGTTGGACAATTATGTACCATGTGTTTTCTGTGCCTACGTCCCTTCCGTTCCTGCTTCTTTTCAATAAGGTGTTTTGAGCATTTAGCCCTAGCCCAGTGATGCTAAGGAGTTTGGGAGGAGAGTTTGGGCTTTGCGTTCGCGAAGCTAGAGTTCTAAAAAGGAATCTGCTTGCCCCTACTGGGCAGGTAGGGTTGGTGGCATGAACAAGAAAGAGAGGACCCAAGGGGAAAGTGAAACTTGGAGGCTCAAAAGATAATCCTCACTTATCCGGAGCACTTCCGTCTGAAATTCTTTTCTGGTCAAATATCAGTGCAATTTGTGTTTAGTCTGAACCAGAGGAATTATTCCTTTCGAACCTACAACTGCCAAAGCATTAGTTATCTATACCCCTGAAAGAGGAAATGCCAGGGACAGTCCCTACAAGGAATCCAGTCCTTTTTCATCTCTGGAGAGGTTCATGGCCACAATGGTGGCAGTGGCCACTCACATACACTGTTCCCCTGTACCAAGTAAGAGCTGAGCATTCGCCCCTATTGGCCTCTGAGGTCCTAGCACCCTCCCCCTCTAGTTTCTGCAAATGCAGAAACTGCCCACAGCCACGGCCAACCCAAGATGAAACCAAGGCTCAAAGGCTAAAACTTCGGGGCCATTTGACTCCAGATTGTTCGGTATGACTCTAAGCTGCCTTCACACAGAACGACACAGCCTGAGGTCTCACTGGAAACAAAGCCAAGGTGTGGACCAGACTGATGGCTGCCCAAATTGTGCCCCTGCAGGGGCAGCACAGCTGGGGGCGGGGTAGAGGCTCACCCAGGTAGTCGTTCCTCTGCTGGTTGATGTTCAAGATCTCTTTGATATTGTCAACAGCCAGCTTGGGGGAGCCACCCATGTTAGACTTTCCTAGAACGGAGGGAAAAGAATTGTCCATCTGGGGTGTATGTCCGGACTCCCCATAGTCTCGGAGGAGCGGGCATTCAGCCTGGGAATCTCAACCTTTACCACTTCCCGTGTGTGTTTCAAGATATGTTATTTACTGAAATTCTCTACATTCCAGGCACTGGGCCAGGAGCTTCATAAACTGTATCTCATTTGATTCTCCTGAAACCTCAGGTAGTGTAGGTATCCTAATTATACAGGCAAGAAAACCAAGTTCTATGGACATGATCAAGAGATAAATGGCATAGCCCAGATCCACTACACAGTCTGTCCTATCTGTGCGCCTTGACATTCCTGCCCCAAAGCCAACCCCCTCCCCTGCCAGCTGACTCAAGGCAACCTCCCAGGTAGTAACAATAATTGATATTTGTAATCACAAAGCACTTTTACACAAAGTACTTCAATTGTTGTCCATAAACATTGTGTAAGGGAAGGAGGGCAGCTATGACTATCATCATCATCATTGTCATTCCATTGTCACCATCAACACTATTTCTACTACACAAACAAGAAACTTAGTCTCAAAGTGGCAGAGGGAGAGCCAGAATGCAGGTGTCCTGACACTACATCGGTGCTCCTTCCACTGTGCCAGACTCACTCGCAGAGATGACCATACTCACCATCTGTCAGAAGGATGATGGCATGTCGGATTTCCTGCCAGGCCGCTGTGCTCATTCCGAGGCGTTGCATCTGGTTATTCATCATGATATGGACACTATCTAAAGCTGCATAGGTGTTTGTCCCAGTTCCATTTTCATGGTCTGGATTATGTGAAGAGGAAGGACTGTCTTAAACACTTCCCACCTGGGGGAAGGGAATCACTCTCTTCTCCCAACCATTGGAAATGCATTTATCAACTGACTTGATAAACTCGGACATTAGCTAGCCAAAGGTTTGGCATCATTGCCTGTTCAAACATTAAAAACCTTTCCCCTTAGATAGACTGCATAACCCAGTGGCCACTCTATACTCTCAAGATTCAAAGATGGAGTTTCCAAGGAACCTGGGTGGTTGTAGCCATCTGGTTTCTACCACCCGGGTAGTTTCATAATGACATGGGGGAGACTCCAGTGGTGAGCCAAGAAAGCCCATGTAGTTCTGGCATGAGGAAGGAGCCAAAGACCTGTGTGAAGGATTTGGACATGTAGCACATTAGAGTAAGCCATGAGCTGGTGGGAGCTGGGAGTCGGCCACCACGAACCTGACTTGGAAGCTATCCCCACCTGAGGAACCTGAGCCCCAGAGCCCTGAGACTTGAATGTCACCAAAGGGCCTCGCTCTCTAATTTGTCCCAAATCTCTTTGCAGGCGCAGACAGCTTATCCTCCCCCCTGCCTCATCGCCTTCATTTGATGACACCTGTACCTTTATAGTTGATATTGTCCAGACTGTTGATCACTTCAGTCGCATCCCTCGAGTTGTCGTGCAGAACAGACATGATGATTTTGGGCTTTGATGCAAAGGTGATTATGGCGACACTCACATTGATCTCAAAGCTGAAAATCTGTGAAGGGCAAGTGAGAGGCCAAAGAAGAGAGGGTTAGAGAGCAAGCCAAGGGCTCCAGAGGAGGCAGAGAGCCTGGACCAAGGCTGACAGAGGCAAGGGCCACAAGTAGTCACTAACTAAGAGACTGCTGATTGCAGGGAGCCAGGAAACTGACATTTGTGGACCATCTACTGTCTTTGATAGGCTCACTCACTCCTCATGCATCCTTACATCAATTCTGGGAGGGGGTGAGAAGGCCCTATTTTACAGATGAGGACATTGAAGCTTATTGCCTTGCCCCAGATCACACCACTGGTGCAAAGTGGAGGTCGAATTTGCACCTGTCCACATGAATCTGAGGCACTTCTCTAACTAGCAGATTTTGCTGCCCCACAGCTTAGTGGACACTACAGGTCTTCAGAGACTCTAAGGAGCATAAAAACTGCCTTGTTTACTGTAGGTAAACTGCCTTGTTTACTGTAGGTGGGAAGGAAAACATATATCTACATAAACTATTGTGAAAAGTTACCAGGCAAAGTGCTGGCAAAGAATCTATACTAAGTGGCTTCCAAACTCTCCTGTTCATGCATCTCATCATTAAAAACATTTTGAGCACATATCTAAATATAGGTATATATATTTATAAAAAGTGACTCATATTTATAAAGCATGCCATTCAAATATATTATACACATTTTAAATATTTAAAAATTTGGAATTTTTAAAGGAAAGTCTTAAATATTAAGTTATCGGTTTAATTTAAATTGAAATTATTCAACAAGGATACCAGTACTTGTCTACCATACCGCACTGGATTATTTTGTATACCCTTCTGTGGAGACCACCATTCTAGATTATGGGTTCCTGGGAAGTAGGACTTCAGCCTTGTTCATCTTTGATGTCCCCCAGCACCCAGCACCCAGCACAGTGCCTGACACATAGTAAGTATCCCAGGAGTGTTTGTGTGATTCTATAAATTGAATCCACGATTCCTGCATGGAATGCCCATACTCTAGGAGGGCTTTTTGGAGGAAGTGGGCTGTAAGTGGGATTCTGAGGAAGGGAAGGAACCAGAGAGAGACAGTGGGCATAGGAAGGCCTCCTCTGTAAACAGACTCCGATTTCCTGACCCTGTCCACCATAAGACTGGCGCTCTCCTTGAAGATGTGAAAGTCATCTTCGGCCACACTCTGAGAGGCATCCAGGAGCAGGTAGAGGTTCAGGTGACCAGAGCGCTGGATTTGGATTTTACGGCCCACGCTTTCTGTGAGAAACATGGAAGGGGTTGATTCACATCCACCTCCCTCCAGCCCTCTTGCTAAGGGATAGGGCCTCCCTGCCTCCCCTCCAGTCAGTTCAGCTGCCACTGAGCTTTCTGGAAGCTCTGAGCATCTTCTGGGAAGACTGCTCCTCCAATCCCAGGCCCAGCACCCTACTGTCCCCACCCCAAACACTCACTTTTTTTCTTCTGGGTGGGATTGGTGGCTCCAAGTAGGTGGGACAAGGAGGCACCCAGGGCAGGGGCCACATCCTCAGGAAAGTCATAAGAGTAGGGCTCTGTGGGAAGAGCCACTGAGGTCAGCCAGAGTCAGGGGTAGGATGCCCAGGGAATCTCTGGAGGGTCAGGGCAGCTGGCTACTCACGGCGGCATATGGGTTCCGTCCCACTCCAGACCCCATTACTCTGGCACTCCCGCTCCGCAGACCCGGTCAGCACCAGATTTGAGGAGCAGCGGTAGGTGACTTTGTCTCCAAGCCCGAAACGAGACCCTGTCCGCACGGCACCCACCGAGATGCCCGGGTTGGGGCAGTAGCCAGCTGTGAGTGAACAAAGGAAGATGGCAGTGAGCAGGGGCACCCCTCCTCAGCCTTTTGGCCCCGCTCACCCACTTTCTCCCTCAGAGCTCTTCCTCCTCTCCAGACCTGTGGAAGCTCTGTGGGTCATTTGGCCTCCTCCTTGGGAGACACCACAACTGTGCTTCCCAAGGGTATGTGTGGAAAATCTTAATAGGGCAAAATGTTTAGAACTCAGTGGCCTCAGATGCCAGCTAAAGCATCCCAGTCCCAACCCAGGGACTCAGCCTGCATCCGTCCCAGAGCCCCAGGGAAGATGCTAGCTGACAAGCCCTACACCTACACAGATACTATTTGCACTTCATAAACCACAGTGAGGCATCACTACACACCCACCAAGATGGCTAAAACTTGGATAATTCCAAGTGTCAGAGAGGATGTCAGGCAACCAGCACTCAGATACATTGCTGGAGCCTCTACTAAAACTAAACAAATGCCAATCTGCGAGTGGACAATTCCACTCCTAGACAACATGCTCAAGAGAAGAAAGTTCATATGTGCACCAGCAGTTATGTATAAGGACGCTCATAGTGCTTTACTTATAATAGCCCCAAACTGGAAAGAACCCCAATGCCCATCAACAAGAGAATGCGTAAATAAATTATAATCTATTTGTATAAGGAAACTACACAGCAATAAAAAATAACAAACGGATAAATCTCACGGGCAGAATGTTGAGTAAAGGAAGCCAGATGCCAAAAGAACATATTCTATATGATTCCACTTGTATGAAATGCAAGAATGAACTAAAATAAACTATGGGGACAGAAGTCAGAGTGGTGACCCTGCGGTCAGCAGTGGACAGGAGGAGCCTCCTACTTTGCCGGACATGTTCTCTACCTTGCATGGTGATTATACTGGTGGATACATGTGCAAAAGCTCACAGAGCTGAATACTTAAGGTTTGTACACTTTAGGTAGATTGCACCTCAATTTTCAAATCGATTCTATTTATGTTTGAATCAATGGCTATTTGGCAGAGTCATGAATATAAGTAGAGAACCAATGGCTGGCCCACTGGGTCACGGTATGGTCCTACCATCTCGTGGACTCCGTGTCTTCTGTATTATGTGCTCAGAACTATCATCCAGGAAGCTCCCAAAACCCCCAGGCAATGTGGCTCCAGAGACTCCTGGGAGCCCCACTTCTATCAAGCAGAACCTCCCCACCATTGACAGGGCCAGTAATAACCATGACAAAAGTATATGTGTCACTTACCAGACCCCAGGGACTCTTCTAGACACTTACTAACGTCAACTCACTTAATCCACACGGCAACCTCATCTGGTGGCCACTCTTACTATCTCCATTTTAGATGTGAAAATTGGGGCACTGAGAGGTTAAATAACCTGGCCAAAGGCTGCCCAAGTCAGAGCCAGGCTTGGGCCCAAACTGGCAGCAGGGGCAGGTACTAAGCACAGCACTAGTCTTGCTTTGAGGTATTTGGAAAAGCTGGACAGAGTGTGTGAAGCCTTCATGTCGGATCCGAGGCTTAGCACCACCTGCCTCAGCCAGGCTCCCTGCAGGCTGGTGATGTGTGACCTGTAGACCTCAATTTACCAAAATTCAGGAAATATTATTTTGGCATCGGAAACACGAGGCCCCTGTCCCCACAGAGGCCCCCCGGGGCACACATCTTACTCCAAGTTTCCCAGGAGACCCCAGCCGCCATACAGCCATCAGTCAGGGCACTCACCACCATTGTCACACACAGCTGTCTCCCCATCCCACATGCCATTGGGGCGACACTGGCGCACAGGCGAGCCCCGCAGTGTGAAACCGTCCTCACACTCGAAGCTCAGGTTGCCACCCACAGGGTAAGACCCGAGCCGTGGGGTGAACATGCCATTCTCAAAGGAAACAGGACCTGGACAGCGAACAGCTGGAGGGAGAGAAGGGAATGAGAATATAGGCATGGATGGATAACACCTGGGCTGAGGGATGCTCATTTTGGGTGCATGGGAATAGCCAACTGGTTGTCAAAATATTGGGTTGTTGTATGTGAAATCGCTGCTTGTGGCAATTGGTTGAATTTTGGCAATTTCACACAGTTCAACCTAATAGATTGATAAATAACCACTTCTCTCAGCCCTCTGAGGGCATGGTCATCCCAGCCTCTCCCCTGAGGTCCTCAGATGTCCCACAAGTGGACAACCAAAGGCGTAACACCTGGCACGACAAGGGACTCCGGCACATATTCTGAATGATTGGGACTATGCAGTCAATTGTTAAATATTAAAAAAAAAAATCATCCCAAGTGTTTAAAAAATCCGGCTTTAGTACCCCACAATCTCCATCAAAGCCTTCCTCTAACGCCTTGCTATGGACAATGGGCATTTTCCCACTATGTTGAAAAGCCCCATGGAAAAGCATCCCGGCCATCCCTGCACATCACCTAGTCAGGGTAAGCCCCACCCTGAGCAACTCTTAAATGGAAGATCTGGAGAAGCCACTGGTGGGCACCCTAAGCAAGGCCCACAGAGAGCCTCACGTTTGCAGACTGCCTTTGTCAGCTGGGTGGATCTCAGGGTCTGCCACCGTCCGTTGCTCTTGCACAGCCGCGATGCTGGGACTGGGTAGCGGCCCATGGGACAGGAGTAGGTGAGGACACTCCCAGGGGCCCAGCCATGGCTGAGGGTGAAAGTGCCACCGGAGATATTCACGTTCTGAGGGCAAGAGAGGGTGGCTGCAGCCAAGCCTGTGAGTGTGGGACACAACACAGAAATGGAGAAAAGATGAGAAAAGGAAAGCAAGAGAGATTGTCCATTTACAAGTGGGAACTCAACCTGGGCAGCACAGGGACCCCAGAATTCCCCTCCCCTGCTCCTACCTGGGTACAGGGACAACAGGCAAAGGAAAGCCATCAGTGGGTCCATGGTGTCCACCTTGAGGCAGAGAGAGGCAGAGAGCCTGCAGAGGGAAAAGGTCATCTGACTTCCCGAAACCCAGAGCTGGCTCAGCAGCTGCTTTATTTGCTGCCAGAGAAGGACAACTAGGGAGTGGCAAGGGGGATGTGCTCTTAGCATGGAAAAAAAATCAGGGATTGGAGACTGAGCTGAGAGGGTGAAGCCCTTGCCCATCTCCCTAATCCCCACATATCCTAGTCAGTTGATCTGCACCATAAGCTTTTCCTACCGCTCTCAGCCTGCACACCCCTCACACACACACACGCACACACACACATGCTCTTGCATGCGTCGTCTCAAGCACGCAAACCCACAAACCATCCAAGATATTGCAAAATTGTTTATTTAAGTAAAGTTTCAGTTTTCTCTTGGGTGTCCAAGTGGACTTTATTTCCTGAGAGCCTGGGACAGCACTGTGTTCTTGAACATAAATCTCCAAGGAATGGAGGCTAATTTTCTCAGACAGTCTTGATAAATTGGAAGAATCACAATCTTGTTCTTCCTTGCAACCTCTAGAGTGAAATCTGCAGGTAAAAATGAAATCAATGCTTAGTTTTGGAGACTGCAAGATGTGTAAAACACTTCTACGGGAAGTCCAGTAGAAAAAATTCCCACTCATAAAATAAATAAGTCTGGGATTGGTTACCCAAAGGAACAAAGGTATTTGGGGATTTTGGATATGTCTTTAAATTACACACTGTAGTTGTATGAAATGCCGGAAGGAAACAAACTCTAAGCTAACATGTTACCCCCCTATCCACAGAAGTCTCTTTAATACTTTGTCAAACAATGTGGGATATGAATAAATAAGATCAATTAAAAATAAAGATGAGGGGCGCCTGCGTGGCTCAGTTGGTTAAGCGTCTGACTTCGGCTCAGGTCATGATCTCACAGTTCATGAGTTCAAGCCCTGTATTGGGCTCTCTGCTGTTAACACAGAGACTGCTTCAAATCCTCTCTCTCCCTCTCTCTCTGCCCCTCCCCTACTCATTCACATGGGCTCTCTCTCTCTCAAAAAATAAACATTAAAAAAATAATAATAATAAATAAATAAGTAAAAATTTTAAATAAAAAAATTAGGATGAAATGGAGCACCTGAGTGGCTCAGTTGTTGAGTGTCTGACTCTTGATTTCAGCTCAGGTCATGATCTGAGTGATGGGATCAAGCCCAAGTAGGGCTCTGCACTGAGCATGAAGCCTGTTTGGTATCCTCTCTCTTTCTCTCTCCCACCCCCCGCCCCTCCCTCACTCACACGTATGCAACCACATGCTCACTCTCTCTTAAAATAAATAAATAAACAGATAGATGTGAAACATCTCTGAAGTAATCATTTAAGTTTGTGAAAACTCTTTTGATTTACAAATAACTTCTTAAATAAAAATAGAACTACCCTATAACCCAGCAATTGCTCTACTGAATATTTACCGAAAGGATCCAAAAATGCTGATTCGAAGGGGCACATGCACCCCCAATGTCTATAGAAGTGCTATCGACAATAGCCAAAGTATGGAAAGAGCCCAAATGTCCATCGATGGACGAATGGATAAAGAAGATGTGGTATATATACACAATGGAGTATTACACAGCAATCAAAAAGAATGAAATCTTGCCATTTGCAACTATGTGGATGGAACTGGAGGGTATTATGCGAAGCAAAATAAGTCAGTCAGAGAAAGACAAATACTATATGATTTCACTCATATGTGGAATTTAAGAAACAAAACAGACGAACATAGGGGAAGGGAAGCAAAAATAATATAAAAACAGAGAGGGAGGCAAACCATAAGAGACTCTTACAGAGGACAAACTGAGGGTTGCTGGAGGGGTGTTGGGTGGGTGGATAGACTAATAGGGTAATGGGCATTAAGGAAGGACACTTGTTGGGATGAGTACTGGGTGTTACATGCGAGTGACGAATCACTAAATTTTATTTATTCTATTTCCTGAAATCATTATTACACTATATGTTAACTAGAATTTAAAATTATATATATATCCATATATACATACATACACACAAATAACTTCTTCCAAACACATATGCAAAATAGGGCTCACACTTGGACAAAACTGACTGAATGCAGGAAGACCATGATATCCTCGGTGTTGGGGGTCCCAAAGCTGCTGCTGTGGCACAGCTGCTGGTGCTTCCCTGGCACCCAGTATCTGTTCTCTTTCCCTCCTTCTACAGTAAGATGTTTAGCAAGACACATAGTCACTTAGCCAAAGACTACATTTCCCAGCTACCCCGGCAGCTAGGTAACTGGTGACCTGGTTCTGGCCAATAGGAATTGAGCAGAACTGATACATGTTACTTCCAAGTTATGCCCCTAAAATAAAAGGGGAGTATCCTCCCCTTTCCATAGGCTAAAATATACACCTGATGGTAGGAGCGCTGGGTGGTTCAGTCTGTTGAGTGCCTGACTCTTGATCTCGGCTCAAGTCATCATCCTGTAGTTCATGGGATTGAGCCCCGCATCAGTCTCTGTGCTGACAATGCAAAGCCTGCTTGGGATCCCCTCCCCCACTCTCAAAATAAATAAATGAACTTTAAAAGAAAACAAAAATAAAATAAAATATCAATCTGATGGTGATTGAAGCACAACATCCAGAGGATGGCAGAGCAAGCAGACAGAGAAGCCTGGGTCCCTGACGCTGTGTTGATGTCATACCAGCCCTGCCCTACTACTCATATTGTTAACAGAGAAATAAACTCTCTTAAGGGAGATGTTCACAAAGATTCTGGCTTTGTCTTCCTTCAGTCACATAGCAGGATTGAAATTCCCTATCCACTTGCACTGGCCAATGAAATATGAATGTAAGTGACATGTATCATTTCTAGATGGTAGCTTTATGAGCCAGTGCAGTCCTCACTGTGCTTTTTTCCCCCTGTATGGCAACATTCAAGATGGTGGAGACCAGCTCACGTTCCTGAGTTGACACCAAAAGCACTCCTCTGCTGACCCTCATAGGATATGTACATAATATGAGCAAAAAAAAAATCTTTGTTTTAATCTATTACATTGCCACTGCTGTTGGAAAAAAGATATCACCCAAAATTTAGGCGCTTAAAAACATGATTTCTTCTTTCTCATGATTCTGTGGGTTGGCCCGGTGCTTCTGCTGCTGCTGTTGCCTGGACTCACATCATGCAGTGACGGCTGAGTTCAGCAAGAACAGTTGGACACCCAGAGTTCTCTCTCTCCCATGGTCTTTCATCCTTAGCCTTGCAGAGCATAAGCAGTCTCAGGAAAGCATTCCAAGAGATCCAAAGTGAAAGCTGTACAGTCTCTTGAGGCCTATCTTCAGAAGTCACACAACGTCACTTCCACCATGTTCTACTGGTGACAGCAAATCACAGGGCCAGTAAGGTGGGGGAAACTTTACCTCATGATGAGAAGAATAGCAAAGTCATATTGCAAAGAGGCATACACACTAGAATAGGAGAGATTTATGGCCACATTTTGCAAACCACTAAGGCAAGTGAAATTTGGGAGCTGTTAGTTATCAGAACATAATGAACCCTCACCTTGACTGAATACCTAGTCCCTGAATTTGGGGTACCTTCCTTAGGCCACTGCTATGAACTGAATCACGTCACCCAAAATTCATATCCTGAAGCCCTAGCCCCAATATGACTATATTTAAAGATGATAGGGTCTATAAAGAGAATTAAGGTTATGAGACCATATGGAGCATTGATCCAATAGGATAAGTGTCTTTATTTAAAATTTTTTAAATGTTTATTCATTTTTTGAGAGAGAGGGAGACAGAGCACGAGCAGGGCAAAGACAGAGGGAAACGCAGAATCCAAAGCAGGCTCCAGGCTCCGAGCTGTCAGCACAGAGTCCAATGTGAGGCTCAAACTCACAAACCACGAGATCATGACCTTAGCTGAAGTCAGACACTTAACCGACTGAGCCACCCAGGTGCCCTGGGACAAGTGTCTTTATAAGAAGAGACACCAGAGTGCTCTTTCTTTCTCTCTCTCCCTCTCTCCCTCCCTCACTCTTTCTCTCTTCCTCTTCTTCCTCCTCCCCCTCCTTCTCTCTCTCTCTCCCTCTCTCTCTCTCTCTATCTTAGACACTTCCTTCCCATCCCCATGTGTCACAGAGGAAAGGCCACATGAAGATGACTGTCTGTAAGCCAGGAAGAGAGTCCTCGCCAGAAACCAACTATGCTGACACCCTGGTCTCAGGCTTCCAGTCTCCGGAACTGTGAGAAAATATATTTCTGTTTAAGCCACTCAGTCTAGAGTATTTTGTTATGGAACCCGAGCAGACTAACACATCCACCCAGCTCATGTGTAATAGCTGCCTTTAAGTAACAGGGTGTCTTTCTTTCGTGACTTTTTCTCAGCATTTGTTAAGTTAAATAAACTTAGCAGTGTGTCAGAACCCATTATCCCTTCTTCCTTAAGTATTAAAACTTGCAAGTTTTCCACTGGACCCCTGGAGTATGCTCTTAAAGAAAGGGGTGTGTGGGCACACTGGATGGCTCAGTCAGTTGAGCATCCAACTTCAGTTCGGGTCATGATCTCATGGTTTGTGAGCCCCACATCAGGCTCTCTGCTGTCAGCACAGAGCTGGCTTTGGATCCTCTGTTGCCCTCTCTCTCTGCACTTCCCCCCTCCTTGGTCTTTCTCTCAAAAATAAATAAACATTTTTTTTTTACAGGATGTGCTCCTCCATTTTTTCTTCTCCCCTTCCTCCTGGCTGGAATGCAGACAGATGGGTAGAAGCCAAAACAGCCACCTTAGACCACAAGATGGAAGTCACATGTTGATGATGAGAAAGAAACAGAATTAAAGAAGTTCTGCTCCCCAATCCTGCAGGCCTACCATGACTCCCCTGGACCACTTATGCTCAGCCCATGTAAGCCACTGTTGTTCTAGCCTTTGTTTTAGCAGCCAAACATGTTTCTAACTAATACACCTAGCCAGAAATCAATGTGAGAGCCAAAGGTACCACCCACAGACATGTGCTTATCAAGGTCTAATCTAAACTGCTATACATAAAGACAGCCCAAAATGTAGTGATTTAAATAAGGTAGAAGTTTACATCTCTCCCAAATAAGAGCCTCAGTGTAAGCAGACAGGGCTGATATGGCAAGGGTGGCCTTGGCTGGCAGGGCACTGTTGCTCATCAGTATCACTCAGGATCTCAGGCTCCTTCCATCGGGTGGCTCTGCCATACCATTGAGAATTGTCCTTGTCTGCATGGTCAAAGTCTTCCAGTCCCAAGTAAGTGGAATGAAATAAAAAATGGGGGGCAGGGGGGACACCGAGGTGGCTCAGTCAGTTAAGTGTCCAACTTTGGCTCAGGTCATTATCTCGTGGTTTGAGAGTTCGAGCCCCACATTGGACTCCATGCTGACAGTGAGGAGTCTGTTTGGGATTCTCTCTCTCTCTCCATCTGTCTCTCTGTCCCTCCCCCATTTGAACTCTTTCTCTCTCAAAATAAATAAATAAAGTAAAAAAATACTCCTAAAAAAAAAAAAGAAAAAAATAGAGGACAAGTAAGGTCATGGAAATTCACCCAACTCTTCCACTTATATTCTGTGGGCAAAAACTTGGTTATATGACAGGCTTGGAAATGTGGTCTCTAGTTTGCTTACCATGTGCACAGCTGGAACTCTAATACTATATTGGAAGAGAATGGATTTCAGGAGACAACAACATGCAAAACAGAGGAGGTCAACTATGATGGGAAACTGTTTGTGGAAACACCACAAAGCCTAGTGGCAAATCAAGGTGAACAAAAAAGTGGGTCACTGGAGTTGGGTCCCTGCTCCAGTTCTCCATGAGGCCCAGTCTAGTGTGGGAGGACCATTACCTGAGAGGCTCTGGACCTGAAGACATCAGATCTTTATTCCCTTCTTTAGACTCCCAAGTAGATTTTCAGTAGATCCCCATTTGGTGAAGGTGATCCTGGCTAGTCCTTTTTTTGCATCATTAAAAAGCCTGGCAAATGCACCTGTTTTCACCCCAGATAGAAGGAAGGAGGTAACTAATGCTTAAAATGACAGCCCCTCCACTCCTGCCAGCGTCTTCCCTCTTGTCCAAATTTCTTCTCATCAATTCAAGGCTTCTAATACTTACTTCCAGGGAACCAATTCTAAAGGAAGGAAGCAACACACCATACTCTGTGACTTATCTCCTATCACAGGTTAAATAAAAAGAAATGACAGGGGCACCTGGATGGCTCAGTCAATTAAGTGTCAGACTTTTGATTTAGTCTCAGGTTGTGACATCAAGCCCCCAGGTGGGCTCTGCCCTGAGCGCAGAGCCTGCTTAAGATTCAATCTCTCCCTCTCTCCCTCTCTCTCTCTCTCTCCCCCCTCACCCACACATGCATGCTCTAAATAAATAAATAAATAAATAAATAAATAAATAAATAAATAAGAAATGATGATGTGATGTCCTTTCAAGATGCCTTACTATGAGCTCCTTGAAAATTTCCTATAAAGAGTAAACAGGCTGGCAAACCAGACAGGGCCCCTGTTGTGTCTTCTCTTGGCCACAGTCTATTCCTTGTCCAGTCTGGGCACTTAAACATGGATCTAACTGACATCTTAGGATCTACCACCCTCAACCTTCCATGGTGACTGTAGTGCCAATTCTCATTTCCAGATCACCCCCTAGTTTTGGAAACTAGGCTGACTTGGCCTGATTCATAGCTACCAGGTGATTTTAGCTGTGGAGTCAATATTACTCAACATGCCTCTTTATATTTGTAGGGGATCTGTCCTTACCTCACTCACATCCTTTGGGCCCCACCATTGGGGAGGGACACTGACTTCCAATAGCAGCTCTTTGCCTGAAGGTTTCTCTGGTGTCCTGCTTCACCTGTGTATAGAAAGCTGGGAATGCCAGAGAACTAAGGCCCCCTGAAAGCCACCCTCAACCTGTGACTACAAGAAATGGGCATATAAATATCCCAGCTGGCTCGCTGCCCCCATGGGACAATTATGCTGTTCTACACAACTCCAGGGTTCCTCAGTGGGGCTAATCTCCACTCATCTGCAATGGTAAATTTGCTTGTCTTTTATTGACTCCTTTCCTTCCCTATCCCACTGCCCCACTCCCCTACCCATGTTTCCTGGTACCACCTCTCAAATGCACTACTTGCCCTTGAATCCTTGCTTTGGGGGCTGCTTCTGGAGAAGACTTCATATTAACAGGACCCATTATGTGCCAGACACTATTCTAAACCCTTTATATGTAGAAGCTCACTAAACCCTCACAAAAAAGCCTATGACCCAGATTCTGTTGTCATCCCCACTTTACAGATGAGGAAGCTGAGGCACAGAAATGGTTAAACGACTGGCCCCAGATTCACACAGGTGCTAAGTGGCAGAGCCAGGGTGCAAACCCAGGCAGCATGGCTCCTGAGTCCACACTCATAGCCGATGCTTCAGCGTCTCTTCCTAATACTTTCTCTGAAGTGGCTCTTCTGAGATTCCTCAATCCCCCTCCAGGGCCGTGCCCCACCCACCCCCTCACACTGTACCTCCCCAAGTCCTCTATCTCCTGAACGCTTGCCTCTTTCTATCCCATCTCCTGGGACACCTTCTCTATTCTCCTCCAATCCTTCATCCTTCAGGAAGCTCTCTCAGTCCTCCAGATTCTTATAGGGCCCACACAGGGCATATGCCTTTTAGCTCTTTGTGTGCTCACCTCAGCCTCCCCAGAGAAAGGACACAAGGGGGGTCTAATGAAACAACGAGCTCCATGAGTAACATCAAGGCTCATGGTTACACCCCAGCCTCAAGATTATACCTCAGCAGAACCTCCTCCCAGTCCTATTCTCTTTCCAACATATGCTCCTTACATGTATACAATTTCTCTGGAAAGGTACACAAAAAACTGGATGGAAGATTTGTCTTTGGGGAGAACTGGGGGCTGGAAAATAGGGTGTGGGGCAAGGAGAGAGATTTACTCATCACGGAATCCCCTTCATTTCTCTTTGCACTTTTTATTGGGTACATGTGGTACATATTCAAACAGATGAAGGGAAAAATAGGGAGCCATGGAAGAACGTTCTGGAACCAGGCAGGAAGATTCTTGAAGAGGGTCTCTGGGGAGTCTCAGCACCTCTTTGCATCCTCAGTCTTGTTCCCAGTATAAAAAAAAAAGTCATTTTACAGGAAAAAGTGATTTGAATATCTACCTAAATGTTCCAATACACCAAAAGAGCCACCTTGCTGTATTACTAACAGGAGACCCTTATGCATCCTCTCTGCAGACTGAAGTTTTACAAAATAAAAGAGAAAGAAAAAGAAAAGAGAATAATATGATGAACCTCCATGTACCTATCACCCAGCTTCAACAATCAGCAATATATGGACAATCTGTAGACCCACCCACTCCTTCTGGGATTACTTTTAAACAAACCCAAGACATTATATTACATTTCACCTGTTACTATACATAGGTATGCATCTCTACAAGATAAGTACTCCTTTTTTTGAGAATGGAACAATAATACAATTATCCCACTTTTTATTTTTTTATTTTTTTATTTTTAAATTTACATCAGTTAGTTAGCATATAGTGAATTAGTTAGCATATAGTGAAACAATGATTTCAGGAGTAGATTCCTTAATGCCCCTTACATATTTAGCCCATCCCCCATCCCACAACCCCTCCAGCAACCCTCAGTTTCTTCTCCATATTTATGAGTCTCTTCTGTTTTGTCCCCCTCCCTGTTTTTGTATTATTTTTGTTTCCCTTCCCTTATGTTCATCTTTTCTGTGTCTTAAAGTCCTCATATGAGTGAAGTTATATGATTTTTGTCTTTCTCTGACTGACTAATTTCACTTAGCATAATACCCTCCAGTTCCACCCGCATAGTTGCAAATGGCAAGATTTCATTCTTTTTGATTGCCGAGTAATACTCCATTGTATGTATATACCACATCTTCTTTATCCATTCATCCATTGATGGACATGTGGGCTCTTTCCATACTTTGGCTATTGTTTATAGTGCTGCTATAAACATGGGGGTGCGTGTGTCCCTTTGAAACAGCACACCTGTATCCCGTGGATAAATGCCTAGTAGTGCAATTGCTGGGTCGTAGGGTAGTTCTATTTTTAGTTTTTTGAGGAACCTCCATACTGTTTTCCAGAGTGGATGCAACAGCTTGTATTGCCACCAACAATGCAAAAGATATCCTCTTTCTCCGGATCCTCGCCAACATCTGTTGTTGCTCGAGTTGTTAATGTTAGCCATTCTGACAGGTGTCAGGTGGTATCTCATTGTGGTTTTGATTTGTATTTCCCTGATGATGAGTGATGTTGAGCATGTTTTCATGTGTCGGTTGGCCATCTGGATGTCTTCTTTGGAGAAGTGTCTATTCATGTCTTTCGCCCATTTCTTCACTGAATTATTTGTTTTTTGGGTGTTGAGTTTGATAAGTTCTTTATCAATTTTGGATACTAACCCTTTATCTGATATGTCATTTGCAAATATCTTCTCCCATTCTGTCGGCTGTCTTTTAGTTTTGCTGATTGTTTCCTTTGCTGTGCAGAAGCTTTTTATTTTGATGAATATTTATTTTGATGAAATATGAATATTTTGATGAATATTTATTTTGATGGGGTCCCAGCAGTTCATTTTTGCTTTTGTTTCCCTTGCCTCTGGAGATGTGTTGAGTAACAAGTTGCTGTAGGCAAGATCAAAGAGGTTTTTGCCTGCTTTTCCTCAAGGATTTTGATGGCTTCCTGTCTTACATTGAGGTTTTTCATCCTTTTTGAGTTTATTTTTGTGTATGGTGTAAGAAAGTGGTCCAGGTTCATTCTTCTGCATGTCGCTGTCCAGTTTTCCCAGCCCCACTTGCTGAAGAGACTGTCTTTATTCCATTGGACATTCTTTCCTGCTTTGTCAAAGATGAGTTGGCCATACGTTTGTGGGTCCATTTCTGGATTCTCTATTCTGTTACATTGATCTGAGTGTCTGTTCTTGTGCCAGTACCATACTGTCTTGATGATTACAGCTTTGTAGTATAGCTTGAAGTCTGGGATTGTGATGCCTCCAATTATCCCACTTTTTAAAAAATTAGCAATATCTATTTTTAAAAATTTTTACTGTGGTAAAATGTACATAACAAAATTTACCATCTTAATCATCTTTAAGTTACAGTTCAGTGGTAATAAATACATCCATATAGTATTTTGATATCACCAACCAAAAGGAGTTGGAACAGAGTCATAAGGGAGCAGTCTGTATGTTATTGAAATTAAGCTGGTATAAATTCAAATTAGTGTTATAACTTTAGGGTATTAAAAGTATCCCCATGCTGGGGTGCCTGGGAGGCTCAGTCAGTTGGGCATCCGACTTCAGCTCAGTTTATGATCTTGCGGTTTATGAGTTTGAGCCCTGCGTCAGGCTCTGTGCTGACAGCTCAGAGCCTGGAGCCTGCTTCAGATTCTGTGTCTCATTCTCTCTCAGCCCCTCCCCACTTGTGCTCTGTCTCTCAAAAATAAGTAAATGTAAAAAAAAATTTTTTTAAGTAATCCCATGGTAACCACAAAGAAAATAACTCTAAAATATACATAAGAGGAAATAAAGTAATTTAAAATGTTTCAACTAAACACAAAAGAAGACAGTAATGAAAGAAATGAAGGACAAAAAAAGTTATAAGGCATACAGATAAGAAAAAGCAAGGGATACCTGGGTGACTCAGTCAGTTAAGAGGTCAATTCTCAGTTTCGGCTGAGGTCATGATCTCATGGTTCGTGAGTTCAAGCACCACATCCAGATCCATGTTGACAGTGTGGAGCCTGCTTGGGATTCTCTCTTCCTCGCTCTCTTCCCCTCCCTGCTTGTGCTCTCTCTCTCTCAAAATAAATAAATAAACTTAAAAAAAAAACTTAAAAAAAAAGAAAAATAGCAAAATGACAGAAGTCCCTCCTTATCAGTAATTACCTTAAATGTAAATGGGTTAAACTCACCAATCAAAATACAGAGACTGGCAGACTGGATTTAAAAAAATACAGGGGCACCTGGGTGGCTCAACTGGTTAAGTGTCTGACCCTTGATTTCGGCTCAGGTCATGACCTCACAGTGGTTTGTGAGTTCAAGCCCCACATCAAGCCCCACATCGGGCTCTGAGCTGACAGTTGCAGTCTGCTTGGGATTCTCTCTCTCTCCCTCTCTCTCTGACCCTCCCCCACTTGCTCTCTCTCTCAAAATAAATAAGTAAACCTTAAAAAAATGTTTGGCCGCCTTGGTGGCTCAGTCAGTTGAGGGTCCAACTTCAGCTCAAGTCATGATCTCACAGTTCTTGGGTTTAAGCCCCATGTCAGGCTTTGTACTGACAGCGTGGAGCCTGCTTTGGATTCTCTGTCTCCCCCCTCTCTGCTCCTCCCCTGCTTGTGCTCGCTCTCAAAAATAAATAAATAAATAAATAAATAAATAAATAAACAAACAAACAAACAAACATTAAAAAATCTTTAAGACTATTTTAAAAATAAAAAGCTAAATTTAAAAAGTTTACAAGAGACAAAGAAGGACATTACACATAAATACAAGGTTCGATACAGCAAGGACATATAACAATCAGAACATTTACACACCTAATTACAGACCAACAAAATATATGAAGCAAAAAGCGTCAAAATTGAAGGGAGAAAGGCAGGTCTACAGTCACAGCAGGAGATGTCAATAACCGATTCTTAATAATAAACAGAACAACCAGACAAAAAGTGAGTGAGAACATAAAGGACTTAAACAACACAACAAGCCAACTAGATCTAACAGACACGATGTACAGAACACTACCCAACAGCAACAGCGCACACACCCTTCTCCAGTGCACATGGGACATTTTCCAGGATACACCATGTGTTAGGTCATAAATTATATCTCAATAGATTCCAAAGGTAGATACCACACACAGTATCTTCTCCAATCACAATAGGATGAAGTTAGCAACCAACAACAAAAGTAAAACTGGAAAACTCATAACTTTGTGGAAACTGAACAACACACTTTTAAACAACCAATGGATCAAAGAAGAAATCACAAGGGAAATTAGAAAATACTTAAAGATGGATGAAAATGAAGACACAACATACCAAAACTTATGGGATGCAGCAAAAGCAGTAGTAAGAGGGAAATGTATAAACACTTACATTTAAAAAACAAGTTCTCAAATCAACAACCTGCATTTACAGCTAAAGGAACTAGAAAAAGGACAAACTAAACCCAAAGCTAGCAGAAGGAAGGAAGTAATAAAGATCAGAGCAGAGATAAATAAAATAGAAACTAGAAAAACAATAGAGAAAATCGAGGAAACCAAAAGTTGTTCTTTTGAAAAGATCAACAAAATTGACAGCCTTTAGCTAGCCAGACTAAGAAAAAAGGGAAGACACAAATTACTAGAATCAGAAATGAAATTGGGGACGTTATTCCTGATTCTACAGAAATAAAAAGGATTGTAAGTAAGTACTGTGAGCAACCATGTTAGCAAATTGGAAAACCTACATGAAATGATCAAATCTATTTTTAATAACATGTGACTCTTCACCTTTGACACACTACTTGCATTATCTTTTCTTTATTGAGATATAACACACATAAAGTGCACAGTCTTATGTGTACAACTTATTGACTTTTTACACGGATCGTCACTCGAGTAACCACAACTCATATCAAGATATGGAACTGAGGCGCCCGAGTGGCTCAGTCAGTTGAGTGTCCAATTTTGGCTCAGGTCATGATCTCGCAGTTCCTGAATTTGAGCCCCCATCAGGCTCGCTGCTGTCAGCACAGAGCCCAACTTTGGATTCTCTGCCCCTCTCCTGCTTGTGCTCTCTCTCACTCTCTCTCAAAAATAAATAAACATTAAGGAAAAAAAGATATGGAACATTTCCCACCCCACAAGTTTCTCTTGTGCCCTTTCTAGCCATTTCCCACCCTCTCCCCAAAATTTAATTTTAAAACATAATTTCATTATAAATTTTTTATGTAAAAGCTCAAGTCTTTTAGTTCCCTTAAAACATTTCTTTCCACTTTTCGGCCTCTCACAAATGAAATGCCTCTTTTGAACATTTTTTATAAAATGTTTAATTGTTCTCTGAATTAGAATTTTATTCCACATTTTAGAGTATATGGAATAACAGAACAAAGGATCTGGATTCTTTACAAATAACTGTCATGAAAAGATGGAAGAAAACTGTTATAGACTGAAAGAATTAAGGGTCATATCACCCAAATGCAATGTGTGACCCTTGCTTAGATCCTGATTCTAACAAATCAACTGTGAAAGGACATTTCTGAGACTCAGGAAAATTTGAACATAGAGAGGCCATAGCAGATGATATTATGGATTATGGTTCATTTTGTTAGGTATGATCATTGGGGTGATATTGTCTTAAAATTCTTTTGATGTTAAGTATACAAACAGTGGTATATACAGATGAACTGATACGAAGTCTGGCATTTGCTTTAAAATCCTCCAGTGGAAGGGGAAGGCCAGATGAAGCAAGGCTGGAAAACTGTCAAAAATGATTAAAGCTGAGTTATCTGCAGGTTATTCTACCTGCTTTTGTGTAGGTTTGAAAGTTTCCATAATACAAAGTTAAAATATAAAAAAATTTAACCCCCTTTGACCACTCAGATCAAACAAATAAAAAGACTAGATAAGATACAAAGACCCTGCCACAATAAGCACTGTCAAAAATATCAAAAATAAATAAATAATAAAGCTCGGGGAACACATTGAATCATCTTGCAAGTTACACCTACCACTGAAATTAATAAATGAGCCATTCATACATTAGTCTTTCATGAGTGTTATTAGCCATGAGTCAGTTCTTTGGAGCCCAGTCATATCTGCATTTTTAAAATCCCATTTCTGAGATAGACCTTTTTGAAATGACCAAATGAAGGTAGAGCCACCCTGTCAGAGCACCTATTATACTTGCTCAGATGACATGCTACCATCTTTCTATACATTACCACAAAACCTACCTCATAAGGTTGCTGTATTAAATGAGGGTAAGTTACATAAATTAGCACCTAGCATAGCAACTGACAGGAAGCACTAATTCAATAAACATTAGGCCCCTGTAGCAGCCACTTCCTGGATCCTGTATCTTCTCTGCCCCTCTCTGATTTCAGCTATGGCTGATGTGGACAGATCTTTGGAGCTCAGACTCACCTTGTGCTAAATCATCCCAACCTGGGCCTTTTCCAGGGCCTCAGTGCCCAGTGGGCAAGCACAAATGGGAAAGGCAGGGAAAATAATGCCCCAGAGCCAACCTGCAATCAATCAGAGAATGGAACTGGTGGCTAAATGCTCCTGTCTCCTGTCCTTCCAGTGGGCAATTTCCAGAGACATTCTGTTTCTCTCTTCAGAAAGTTCCAGTGGAATCAAATTTCCATCTCACACAACAGTAACTTCGCTATTATCCCCTAAATTGGCTTTTCCTTCTTCATGATATCACACTGCCTCACTTCTGCTTTCTGGAATCACCTAAATTAACTGCCTACACCTACATCTCAGCCTCTGCTTTCAGGGTCACAAAAATTGTCCCTTTCTCCGTTCACCTCTCCCATAATCCATTGCTCTCCTTTCACTGGCTTTCCTCAACCAACACACCAGGTCAAACCTGGACTGTAACATTAACACAGAGAATTACAATCCATTGGTTTACTGGTCTCTCCCCATTACTGGAACACCAGCTGGTCAAGGGCAGGGACCCTGTGACACGCTTGGGATCCCCAGTGTCCAGTAGGAGAGAAGGAAGCAGGTAAGCACTGCACCAAGCTGTGGTAGTCATTAAGGCTGTTCACCAATTCTCCTATTTTCTGCCTTCTTCCAAGCACATGGTAGGATTGAATTTCTCAGCACTCTTGAAGTTAAGCATAGCCAAATAGCTTGCTCTCCCCAGTGAAATGTGAGCATAAGCCTTGTGTGTTGTTCTTTCCAGACAGGAGTGCTAATTGCCAATGCAACCGGAGATACTGAAGCGCCTTCTTTGGGTGGAGCCTTCTTTAGCCTGGATCCCCAAGTGATTACAGTGATCAGAGGCCCCCTAACCCCACCCCACTGGCCCAAAAGGTAACATGAATGAGTAACAAAACTTTTGTGTTAAGCTACTGAGATTGTGGTGGTCTTTGTTACTGCAGCATTATTTAGCCATTATGACTGATACAAGCTGAGATAAGAGTGCATCTGAAGTTCACAGACAGGCAAAGAGGAAGGTATCAGATCTCTCAGAGGTTCAGAAAAGTTTCTTAGAGAAACTGGAGATAAGCTTTAAAAGATGAATATATTCAGGGGGGGCCTGGATGGCTCAGTCAGTTGAGCATCCAACTTTGGCTCAGGTCATGATCTCACAGTTTGTGGGTTCGAGCCCCGTGTTGGGCTCTGTGCTGACAGTTCAGAGCCTGGAGCCTGCTTCGGATTCTGTGTCTCCTTCTCTCTCTGTCCCTCCCCCACTTGTGCTCTGTCTCTCAAAAATAAATAAATATTTAAAAAAAATTTTTAAAGATGAATATATTCAACTACCCAACAAGGAAGAGAGAGGGCAGTCCAAGCAAAGCGATCTGCGTGAGTAATCGGTTGGAGTCTGGAACCCCAGAGTACAGTTAGGGAACTGCAGGACGTTTAGGAAGTTTTAGGGTGAGAGAGGGAAGGGGAGGCCACAGTAAGATGAGACCGTGGAGGAGAGCATGCCCTATGCAGGAGCCAGGTTGGTACCCTGTAAGGCAATTAGTTCTATGGCATTTTAGATAAAGGAAGTGATAGGATTTCATCTGTATTTCAAAAATATTATTCTGGAAACAGTATAGATGGTGAATTGGAAGGCCAGTTAGGAGACATTTATAATCCTTGCAAGAGACAAGGGCCTAAACAGAAGCAGAGAAGTGGGGAAGAAGAGCCAGGACAAGTGAGGAGAAGGCCCCGGAGGCCCCTCTGCGCTCTCCGCTGAGCTCCATGGACACCCAGCTGCCTGCATCTCTGCACTTACCCCAGCATACTCTGACTGCCTGTTTATTAACCGTAGTCTTTTTGAGGGTAGGAAATGTATTTTTGGTTTTTTACAAATTAACATTTTATTATTCAATTTAAAGGGCAGTGAAATATTAGAGAGGTTTTAGCTTCCTGGGAAACCAACAAGAGAAGCAAAATGTGTCCAATAAACAGATACAGGTTTTTAGCTACTAAAGAGATAGGTTTCTTTTTCAAGAATTATTATTTGACAGGACAATTTTCTGTATTAAAATGATTATTCACTACTAAATCAATTTATTTCTCATTTCTTTAGAAGTTTTTTTTAAGCAGTAAAATACACATAACATTTACCATCTTAACCATTTTCAAGTGTACAATTCAGTGGCATTAAATACATTTATAATGTCATGCATCATCACCACCATCCATCTCCATAATTCATTTCATCTTGTAAAACTGAAACTCTATACCCATTAAACACTAACTCCTTGTTCCCCGCCCCCCCCCCCAGCCCTGGTATCTGGTATCCCCCTGGTACCCTGCTTTTTCTGTCTCTATAATTTTTACTGCTCTAAGTATCTCATATAAATGGAATCATACAGTATTTGTCCTTCTGCGTCTGGCTAATTTCCCTTAGCACAGGGTCCTTAAGTTCATCCATGTTGTAGCCTGTGTCAGAATTTCCATCCTTTTTAAGACTAATAGTCTATTGTATGTGTACCCACATTTTGCTTATCCAGTCATCTGGTGATGGGCATTTGGGTTGTTTTTAGCTACTGTGAGTAATGTTGCTGTGAATATGGATGTACTACTATCTCTCTGCTTTCAATTCTTTTGGCTGTATACCCAGAGTTTCTGAATCACATGGTAATTCTATTTTTATTTTTATCTTATTTTTGAGAGAGAGAGAGAGAGAGAGAGAGAGCAAGGGAGGGGCAAAGAAAGAGGAGGAGAGAGAATCCCAAGCAGGCTCTGCCACTGTAAGTGCAGAGCCCATTGCAGGGTTCAAACTCACAAACCGCGTGATTATGACCTGAGCTGAAATTCAAGAGTCAGCCACTTAATCAATTGAGCCACCCAGGTGCCCCAGTAATTCTATTTTTAATTTTTTTGAGGAAACACCGTACTGTTTTCATAGTGGCTGTCCCATTTTATATTCCCATTAACAAGGGTTTCAGCAAATGTGTCTTACTCTCCTTTGAACCACCAGCACTAGCTCACCATTGGGACATAGAAACTTACATACTTATTAAATGGATGGGGAAAGGATTTGGTGGCTAACTATATATGAGGGATGAAGTACAAAGAGAAGTCCATATTGAATCCCAGGTTTTAGCTTGGCTGATAAGATGGATGGTGACACCTATAGGAGAAGAAATGGGTTTGGGGAGAAAGAGAACAGATTCTATCCAGGACACACCGTGTTTTAAGTACCTTTAGAACACTCGGGAGGAAATAGATATTCTAGACTGGAAACAGGAGGCAGGTCTGGTGGGAGACAGAAACATGAGAATCTGTATCAGTCCAGGTTCTCCAGAGCAGCAGAAACATAAATACATAGAGACTTATTTTAAGGAAATGGTTCATGCAATTATGGGGACTGCTGAGTCCAAAATCCATAAGCAGGCCAGCAGGCTGGAAACTCAGGGAAGAATTGATGTTGTGGTCTTGAGTTGGAATTTGTAGACCAGGCTGGCAGGCTGGAAACTGAAGCAGGATTTTTACGTTATAGTCTCGAAGCAGAATTCCTTCTCTGGGAAACCTTGGTTTTTTTGCTCCTAAGGCCTTCAACTGATTAGTTGACGTCCACCCACATTTTCAAGGATAATCTCCTTTACTCAGAGTCAACTGAGTGTAGATGTTAATCATATTTACAAAATATCTTCACAGAAATATCCAGATTAGTGTTTGACTAAACAATTGGATACTGTGGCCCACCCAAGTTGACGCATACAACTAACCATCACAGAGTCATCAAGGTGGTAACCGACCTCTTAAAAGCACAAGATATCGGGCGCCTGGGTGGCTCAGTTGGTTAAGCGTCCGACTTCGGCTCAGGTCACAATCTCACAGTTCGTGAGTTTGAGCCCCACGTGGGGCTTTGTGCTGACAGCTCAGAGCCTTGGAGCCTGCTTCACATTCTGTGTCTCCCTCTCTCTCTGCCCCTTCCCTGCTCATGCTGTGTCTCTCTCTATCTCAAAAATAAATAAACATTAAAAAAAAATTTAAAAAAAAAAAAAAAGCACAAGGTATCACCCAGGGAGAACAAGATAAAGGCCAAGGACCCCAATAGTAAAAAGATGGACAAAGGAAGAAGAGCGAGGGGTTGCAGAGGAGGCTGAGGTTGTAGAAGGAAGGGAACCCAAAGAAAGAGGTGTCAGAAACCGAAGGAAGACAATGTATCAAACAAGCATGGTCAAATGTGCCACTGGCCGCGGAAGGATTAAGTGAGGGGAGCACTGAAAATCAGGAAGCCTTTAGTGACCTTTTCACAAGCAGCAGCAGTGCCAGTGCTGTTTGGTAGTGTAAATTGGTACAATTGCTTCAGAACCTATTCAGCATCAGGCAGGGGGGTTGAATATGTGAAGAGCCCATCCCTTGTAGACGCATAGCAGTACCCCCCTTACTGCAGCTGCACTCACCCACAGTCAACCTCCGTCTGAAACCAGATGATCCTCCTTCTGATAGATCAACAGGACCTAATGCCTGTCATTCACCTCCTTTTATCTCATCACAGGCAATTTATCATCTCACATCACCATAAGAAGAGTTTGAGTATGGGTTGCCTGGGTGGCTCAGTCGGTTGAGTGTCCGACTTCGGCTTGGGTCATGTTCTCACAGCTCATGGGTTCAAGCCTTGCGTCAGGCTCTGTGCTGACAGCTCAGAGCCTGGAGCCTGCTTCAGATTCTGTGTCTCCCTCTCTCTCTCTCTGTCCCTCCCCCACTGGCTCACGCGCACGCGTGCTCTCTCTCAAGAATAAATAAACATTAAAAATAATAATAAAGAAGAGTTTGAGTACAGTACAATAAGACATTTTGGGAGAGATCACATTCATACAACTTTTATTACAGTATATTGTTATAATTTTTCTGTTTTACTTGGTTATTCTTTTTCATCTCTTCCTGTACCTAATTTATAAATTCAACTTTATCGTAGGTACGTAAGTATTGAAAACAATAGTATGGGGCGTGTGGGTGGCTCAGTCAGTTAAGCGACTCTTGGTTTTGGCTCAGGTCATGATCTCACGGTTTCGTGAGTTCAAGCCCCACATGGGCTCTGTGCTGGCAGCACAGAGGCTATTTGGGATTCTCTCTCTCTCCCTCTCTCTCTGCCCCTCCCCCACTTTTGCTGTCTCTGTTTCTCTCCAAAACAAAACAAAACAAAACTTAAAAAAACAAAAAACAAGGGGCGGCTGGGTGGCTCAGTCAGTTAAGCATACAGCTCTTGATTTCGGCCCAGGTCATGATTTCACGGTTTGTAAGTTCGAGCCCCACATCGGATTTAGCACTGACAGTGTGGAGCCTGCTTGGGATTCTCTCCCTCTCTCTCTGCCACTCCCCCGCTCTCTCTCTCTCTCTCTCTCTCTCTCTCTCTGTCTCTCTCTAAATAAATAAACTTTAAAAAAAGAATAAAAAAAAACACAATAGTATATGTGGGGTTCAGTACCTTCACAGTGTCAGGCACCCACTGAAGGTCTTGGAATGTGTCTCCCCATGGCTAAGTGGGGGCCTACTGTGTATTGATTCTTGCTACTCAAAGTGTGATCCACTGGCAGCATTGGCATCACCAGAAGCTTGTAGAAATGCAGAATCTCAGGTGCCATCTAGACCTACTGACTCAGAATCTGCATTTGAACAAATCTCCAGATGATTCATGTGCACAGTGAATTGTGAGTGTGAGAAACACTTCATCTTCAAGCTTTTTTGCTTGTGTTTAAAAAAGTTTGCAAACTATGCATGACCCCTTGCACATTTTTATGCTATTATCTAAAATTTTCCTCAAATGTTTAAATAGTTGCAAAAAGGTGCAATGTCCAGTGTGTTGTGAACATTGACCTTTAAAAAAAATGTTATTGGGGCACCTGGGTGGGTCAGTGGGTTAAGCATCGGACTTCAGCTCAGGTCATGATCTCACAATTCTTGAGTTTGAGCCCATCTCTGGGCTCTCTGCTGTCAGCACAGAGCCTGCTTCAGATCCTCTGTCCCCCATTCTCTCTACCCCTCCCCACTCGCTCTTTCTCTCTCAAAAATAAATATTTTAAAAAGGAGAAAAAAAGCACATGACCACTCTCTTATTTAACAGTCAGAAATTTCACATTGTTCCATTGCTTCTGAATTCACGTTTCTATTTCAACCTATCAAAACATTATCTTTGTTTAATATAAATAAGATAGAAGCCTCTGTCTTAATTTTTTTAATTTTAGAGAGAGAGAGAGAATCTTAAGCAGAATCCATGCTCAGTGTGGAGCCTGACACCAGGCTCAATCTCACAACCCTGGGATCATGACCTGACCCTAAATGAAGAGTCAGACACTTAACTAAGTCATCCACGTGCCCCTCAAAACATTAGCTTAAAAAATGTACCTTATGCCTGAAAGTATTCTATTCTCTGCAACAAAAATATGTATGTAGATTAAAACTGAATTTTTAGGGGTGCCTGCCTGGCACCTATTTTATTTACTCAAAATAAATACATAAACATTTTTTTAATTGAATTTTTAAAATTTCTTGTGGCCTTACAGCTCTAAATTTTAAACTTTTTCTTCTGGATTAAGTAATTATTATGATTATCATTAATAATTAATTTGTCAAAACAACATGAATATATACAAATTAAGCGTAAAAAATAGGGGTACCTGGGTGGCTCAGTCGGTTAAGCATTGGACTTCAGCTGAGGTCATGATCTCACAGTTTATGAGTTCAAGCCCCGCATTGGACTCTCTGCTGACAGATCGGAGCCTGGAGCCTGGAGCCTGCTTTGGATTCTGTGTCTCCCTCTCTCTGTGCCCTTCCCCCACTCACGCTCTGTTTCTCTCACTCTCAACAGTAAATAAATATTTTTTAAAAATAAAATAAAACGATATTAGATTAGAAGTACAATTCTAGGGGCACTTGGGTGGCTCAGTCAGTTGAGTGTCTGACTTCAGCTCAGGTCATGATCTCACGGTTCGTGAGTTCGAGCCCGCATCGGGCTGTGTGTGACAGCTTGGGGCCTGAAGCCTGCTTCAGATTCTGTGTCTGCCTCTCTTTCTGGTCCTCCCCTGCTCACACTCTGTCTCTCTCTCAAAAATAAATAAAGATTAAAAAAAATTTTTTTTAAGTCCAATTCTAGGGGTGTCTAGGTGGCTCAGTGGGTTGAGCATCCAACTCTTGATTTTGGCTCAAGTCAAAATCTCACAATTCATGGGATGGAGCCCCACATGGGACCCTGCACTGATAGCTCAGAGCTGCTTGGGATTCTCTCTATCTGTCTCCCTCTGCCTTTCCCCTCCCCCTCAAAATAAATAAACATTAAAACAATTTTTGTAATTAAAAAAAAAAAAGAAGTGCAATCCTAGGAGTGCCTGGCTGGCTCAATCAGTAAAGTGTGCAACTCTGGATCTCAGGGTGTTGAGTTCAAGCCCCGTGTTGGGTGTAGAGCTCACATATGTACATACATAAATGTTAAAAAAAAAATAAGTTAATAATATGTAATATTTTTTAAAAAGAAGTGAAAGTCTAAGATGGTTGGGACACCTTCTTTTTAATTAATTCATGTATTTATGGGTCAACATTACTTATTTGCTAGAATTAGGCAGGATTCAGCATGAATTATATTCCTAGTTTAATAATTTTTGTAGACGTAAGAACTGAACATTTTATTTCATATGCAGATGGAAATGGAAAGAGTTTTGTCATAGCAATCTCACTAAGTTCTTTGAAGTTCTTTGAAATCACACGAAGTTATGTACCAAAACATGGTGACTTATAATAAAAAATCAGCTGGTCTCTTCAACAAATGGTGCTGGAAAAACTGGATATTCCCATGCAAAAGAATGAAGTTAAACCCCTACCTCACATTGGATACAAAAATTAATTCAAAGTGGATCAACAACATAAATACATAAAAGCTTAAGCCGTAAAACCGATAGAAGAAAACCTAAATTTTCATGACCTTTGATTTGGTGATTTTTTTTTAAGTTTATCTATTTTTTTAGTAATCTCTTATGGGGTTCTTGAGCAAATGGCCAAGAAAGAATTCTTGAGACGTCTTTGGTGCAAAAAGATGATTTTATTAAAGCATGAGGACAGGACCCGGGGATAGAAAGAGTTGCACTGGAGCTGTGAGGAGTGACTGACATACACTTTCCAGTTAGTGGGGGTGACGGATAGAGTAACTCTCTAAGGAATTTGAAAGAAAGGCTTTCAGGACCTTAAGGGGCTAGCTACTGTGAAGATAAGGTTACTTTAGTGTTTAATGAAACAAAAACATCAAGGAAGTAAGGCAGCCATGAGCTCCTTGAGCAAGGTCACACTCTGCGTGTTCCAGGTGTCTATCAGTGGGCTACACTGTAAGGAGATTTAATTTATCTTACATTTCTCTTGTCTTTGTTTCCCTCATCAATCTCTATACCCAATGTGGGCCTCAAACTCACAACCCTGAGATCAAGAGTGGCCTGCTCCTGGGGCACCTGGGTGGCTCAGTTGGTTGAGCATTTGACTTCGACTCAGGTAATGATCTCGTGGTTTGTGAGTTTGAGCCCAGCATCAGGCTCTATACTGATAGCTCAGAGCCTGGAGCCTGCTTTGGATTCTGTGTCCTCCTCTCCCTCTGCCCTTCCCCCGTTTACGTGTCTCTCTCCCTCTCAAAAATAAATTAAAAAAAGAGTGGCACGCTCTTCCAACTGAGCCAGCCAGGTGCCCCTTCGTGATGGTTTCTTAGATATGGACACCAAAAGCACAAGCAACAAAAGAAAAAACAGATAAATTGGGCTTCATCCAAATTAAAAATATGTGTGCATCTTCGGGGCGCCTGGGTGGCTTGGTCGGTTAAGCGTCCGACTTCGGCTCAGGTCATGATCTCACGGTCCGTGAGTTCGAGCCCCGCGTCGGGCTCTGTGCTGACCGCTTAGAACCTGCAGCCTGTTTCAGATTCTGTGTCTCCCTCTCTCTCTGCCCCTCCCCTATTCATGCTCTGTCTCTCTCTGTCTCAAAAATAAATAAACGTTAAAAAAATATATATATGTGTGCATCTAAAGGCTTTTTTTTTAGTAAGCTCTACACCCAACATACAGCCTGAAGAGTCGCACACTCTACCGAATGAGCCAGCCAGGTGCCCCAATCTGAAGACATTTTATCAAGAAAGTAAAAAAGACAACCTACAGAATGGGAGAAAATATTTGTAAATCATATATCCTGTAAGGATCTAGTATGCAGAATATATAAAGAACCCTCACAACTCCACAACAAAAAGGCAAACAACTCAATTTAAAAATGGTCAAAGGACTTGAACAGATATTTCCCAGAGAAGATATACAAGTGGCACCAACAACCACATGAAAAGATACTCAATATCGTTAGTCATTAGGGAAATGCAAATCAAAACCACAATGAGATACCACTTCACCCACTAGGAAGTGACACCTAGGATGTGGAGAGAATGGAACCGTCATACAATGTGCTGGTGGGAATATAAAATGATTCAACAGCTGTGGAAAACTGTTTGATGGTTCCTCAAAAGCTATACATAGAACTACCACATTACCCAGAAATTCAACTCCTAGGTACATACCCCAAAAAATTAAAAACAGGCACTCAACAAATACACGTGCATAACAGCACTATCCACGATCACCAAAAGGTGGAAACAGCCCAAACGTCCATCAACAGAGGAATGAACAAATTGTGGTCTATACATATACTGGAGTATCAGTCAGCCGTAAAAAGGAATGAAGTACTGGGGTGCCTGAGTGGCTCAGTTGGTTAAGCATCCAACTTCGGCTCAGGTCATGATCTCACGGTTTGTGAGTTCAAGCCCCGCATCGGGCTCTATGCTGACAGCTCGGAGCCTGAAGCCTGCTTCTGGTTCTGTGTCTCCCTCTCTCTCTGCCCCTCCCCTGCTCGTGCTCTGTCTGTCTCAAAAATAAATAAACATTAAAAAAAAAAAAAAGGAATGAAGTACTGATACATGCTACAACATGGATGAACCTCAAAAGGTATTATGCCAGGGGCGCCTGGGTGCCTCAGTTGGTTAAGCGTCTGACTCTTGATTTTAGCTCAGGTCATGATCTCATGGTTCATGAGTTCAAGCCCCACATCAGGCTCTGCACTAACAGTGTGGAATCTCCTTGGGATTTTCTCTCTCACTTTCTCTCTTCCCATTCCCAAACAAACAAACAAAAAGAAATTCCCAGGACCTTAGATGTCTCTTGGGCTCTTCAATGTGTATAATGTCTTCACAATACAGGTTCTTAGGAGAGAGGATGAGCATGAAGCGAGTCAAGGAGAGTAAACAATCACAATGCTGGCTGCGCTGGAGTGTGGAGTGTGGTGGCAGCCAAGAGAGGGATCAAGCTGAAGAAAGATTTTTTTCTCTAGGGGCGCCTGGGTGGCTCAGTCGGTTGAGCGTCCGACTTCAGCTCAGGTCACGATCTCACGGTCCGTGAGTTCGAGCCCCGCATCGGGCTCTGGGCTGATGGCTCAGAGCCTGGAGCCTGCTTCTGATTCTGTGTCTCCCTCTCTCTCTGACCCTCCCCCGTTCATGCTCTGTCTCTCTCTGTCTCAAAAATAAATAAACGTTAAAAAAAAAAAATCTAAAAAAAAAAAAAAAAAGATTTTTTTCTCTTAAGGCAGCAAAGACTTGTCTGGGTTTAAAGTAAAGGGGCAAGTATAAAGCCCAGGAGGGCAAGAAACAGAAGGCAAGATTAAGAGTGGGATATAGGAGGGAAGGGAGGGCTTTCAACAGGCTCTGACATTAAGGAAAGGGGAATAAGGATGAATGAAGAAAGGGATGTTTGGGGTGTGAAGGAGAGCACTCCAGTCTGTTGAGAGAAAGAGATTGATCAGGAGAGGGGTAGGAGACTCAGGAGAGTGGGTAGGTAGGAAGGGCATGGTGGGCGTGGTGGAGGAAGGGGCTCTTCCAGGTACATAAAGCATCCCCCCCCCCAGAACCTAACTGAAGGGTGCCGCTAAAGTCAGAGCAGCTGAGTGCTGCACGTGACAAAGGGAAGGAGGGGACGTAACAGAAAGGGGGAGATGCCCGAGATGCCCAGAGGCCTCGTGGGGAGTGGGGCAGTCTGTACCCTTTTACACTTTTTGAATTTGTGGTCTTTGGGATGTTTTATTTGTTTAGTTGGTTGGTCGTTTTGTTGGGGGGGGGGTGGCTTGGGTTGGTTTTGTTTGGTTTTTGGCTTTGTTTTTGGAAGGAAGAAAAATCGGCTATTTATTGGTGTGGTGCCACCCAGGAGAATGGGGAGCTAGTGCTTAACGTCCTAAATTCCCTATTGGCTTACAAGCAGGGGTTCTTAAAGGGTGAAAGTTCAGGGTAAGGGTCTTAGGGTCTTGGATCATGCCGATTGATCGACTGTAATATTTCCTTTCTTGACCATCTTCTCCCTCTCGGCATCTCCTTGTCAGGTTTTGGTGTGAGTGCAGTGAGGTGGTCGCTCTGCTGCAGGGGCTTGGCTGTTCCTCTTTAGGGGCCTGGAACTGCAAGACCTTCTCAGCAGATTGTGCTCAGTGATATCATCTCTAGAGTACAAAGGCAGAAGTTGTACATCCCATGACTATTCCTAAGCTGCAAACTATTATTATTTCTTTTCTTGTACACATGGCATGTTATGTTTGACATCTCAGGCAGAACAGCACCCCACAGACTTCTCAGGAGGCAACATGATGTTACTTCCTAAGGCAAGTTTACAGGTTTCTTTAATAGTAACCAAAGGCTCTGTGACTGGTCAGAGGCAGCTATGTCTAAATTCAGGGAGCTTTGAGGGATAGGGACAATGACTGCTCTAGCTACTTCCTGCTGAGGAGGGGTGGAGGTCAGGATCATAGGGAATGAAAGTGTTTTGCTCCTGGGGCATCTGAATGGCTTAGTTGGTTAAGCATCCGACTTCGGCTCAGGTCATGATCTCGAGGTTCATGATTTTGAGCCCCACGTCAGGCTCTGTGCTGACAGCTCACAGCCTAGAACCTGCTTCAGATTCTATGACTTCCTCTCTCTCTGCCCCTCCCCTGCTCATGCTGTCTCTCTCTGTCTCTCAAAAATAAATAAACATTTAAAAATTTAATAAAAAAGTGTTTTGCTCCTAACCGTAAGTACTCTGGTGCCTGGCCTAACTTCAAAACTTTGGACAACCATTAATTAGTTTCTGCTTTTGCTGCCTTGAGCAGCATCTCATGCCACATTTATGAGTAGATAAATCATTAAAAGAATAGCCAAGATAGATAATCCCGCTTGGGTTAATGCCCAGAGTATTGATCGAATTCCTTAAGGAATCCAGAAAAACAGACCAGAATACCAATCCCATTTTGTTCCTGGGACTTCAGTAGGAATCTGTTGCAGCCAAATGTCTTGTCCTCTAATCTCGTCAAGGTGGGTTTCTACTTTTTGTTGAGCTATTACTTGAACCGTTTCGCTGGCCAAAATTCCCAAGGTGATAGAAAGATTTTTGATCATGTGCTCTGAGCCCTTATTCCCCACCAAGGTAAAAATGCTCTCCCAAAAGAATATCAAATGTATTATCTTTTTTTATTTATTTTTTTAATTAAAAAAAATTTTTTTTAACGTTTATTTATTTTTGAGACAGAGAGAGACAGAACATGAATGGGGGAGGGTCAGAGAGAGGGAGACACAGAATCTGAAACAGGCTCCAGGCTCTGAGCAGTCAGCACAGAGCCCGACACGGGGCTCGAACTCACGGACCGCGAGAATGTGACCTGAGCCAAAGTTGGCTGCTTAACCGACTGAGCCACCCAGGTGCCCGTCAAATGTATTATCTTGATAATCAAGCAAAGAATCCCCATTTCGTATTGATTCCCTCTCTTGTTCAATAAATACACTTTTTGAATTCTGAACCATGCAAGTAATTCTAAGAAAACATAAAATACACTGGACCATTTTTGTTTTTTAATTGGGGTATGTATTAGGTCATTTGCATGGACACCAGCAGGCCTGAGGCAGGTACCACAGGCCTGGAAGTAGCTCAGACAACAGGAGAGGTAGGTAGCAGCCGAGCAGGACTCAGGGTTCCTACAGCGAGGGCAAGAGCTGAGTGTGGGTCAAAGAAAGAAAAAGAAGTTGGAGGTTTTATTGTTATACAGGAAAAGTTGTACAAGCCTATGGATTAAAAGTCCAGACTAACTTCCCTCCTCCTTTCCTGCTGGTAGCTCAAGGAATATAAATTATTCCAGTCTAGGCTACGCAGAATGCAAAAGTACATCCACTGCCAAAGCTACTTGGAATGTCTCAGAGAAATGTGTAACTCTTCCTGTTTGGGATTATCTAGACCACTGTTTGCCTCCATCAGTAACCAAGAATGGTGCTGTAAGCCATGAGCTAGCTAGTCCTAGACCACTTTCCCCAGATGTACACAAAAAATACACATACCTCGGGGCGCCTGGATGGCTCAGTTGGTTGAACATGTGACTCTTGATCTTAGCTCAGGTCATGATCCCAGGGTCATGGGATTGAGCCCTGCATCAGGCTCTGCACTGACAGCGTGGAGCCTGCTTGGGATTCTCCCTCCCTCCCTCTCTCTCTCTCTCTCAATAAATAAACTTAAAAAAAAAAAAAAAAAAGGAGTGGAATATAGCTTTGAGCCTAGGTGTGTCTGACACAAAAGCCAAAGTTCTTTCTCAGATTCATATGGCCTGACTACAAAGGAGAGTTCTACAAAGAGGGCATTTTAGAATAAAGAGAACTGAGTGCAGGCATAAAAGGCAGAGAATTTAAAAGGGAAAGGCAGAGTCAAGCACGACCTAAACACTGCCCCCACTCTCCCACTCAAGGGTATCTCTTTGAGTTCAGGAATTCAGTTTAAGTCAGGAACAAACTTTTTATGGGTGGATGCTGGCTGAACTGAAGAGGAATGACTTCAGCAGTCAGTCATTTATTGCATACCTTTTATTTGCAAAATATAACCCATGACATAATTCCTGCAATCAAGAAGTTTATGATCTAATGAAGGAAGCCAGAGGTCGAACCCATTATATAACAGGCAGTTTCATCAGAATTGATGCTAAGAAAAATGCTCTAGTCTCCTGGAGTATGTAATAAACCAATCCAATCAGTGGGAAGCAGAGGCTTTTTCACCTGGACTTCAATGGGTAGGGAAGTGAGTGTGCAAGAAAGAGGGGGGCAGTCCTTGAGGTGCTAATAAATGCTGTTGGTAAATCTGTGGAGACTGCAGGTTAGTTTGCGAGTGACACAGAAAGAGAAGAAAGAGGTGCAGAGTTGATGGGAGGTTTTGTTTAAGGCGGTGGAGCTCTAACCTTGCCAGTCCCTTGGAGGAGCAGGGAAGGGATTGGAAGGACGGCTGCAGTTGGAAAGATTAAAGACGGTAAAATCACACTGACATAAATAATCGCATAATTAGAAAAATTAATACTTGAGCTAATTACACAGTAGGGGTGAAATAGGCGAGGTCATCGACAGTACATAAAAGTGGAGGACGTTTGCCTTGGCAAGAAGTGGGATCAATTCTGAGAATGGAGGGGAAGGTCGGATGGGTGTGATGTTACACGACTGTGAGACGGAGGAAAGTTGAGGACACTGCATTGTTTCAGTAAGAAGTTAAATAATCTTTTGGGCCAGGAGGGCTAGGGTGGTCACTAACTTCAGAAGAGTTGGAAAAAGTCTTGAAGTGTGGCTGGAGAAACTATGAACATACCAAACAGAGGATGCACGCGTGGGCAACAGCGACCAACAGCTCTGATAGCCGCGGGGCGGTCTGGGTTCCCGGGAAGGGCTGCGGTTGCAACCCTGTCCTGCTCGGCACAGCTGGGCCAGAGCGGCGCTACCACAGGGAGCAGGTGGCAGCACTGTCTGCTGGAGCTGGGCTGGCGGGGAGCGCGGGCGGGGGCGCGCTCTGCGGGGCGCAGAGCGGACGGCGCCCCAGGCAGCCGGGAACGGGGGGCGGGCCCGAGCAAGCGGGCCTCCGCGCGGCTCTTGGCACGCACGCGCAGACGTGCCGCGGGGCCCGGAGGCACAGAGGAGGGGGAGCGAGAAAGGGGGGTGTGGAACGTATTTCCGCTCTGGCGGACAAATAATACCGGCCAAAGGGGAGGCCAGGCCATCCGGCCCTTTAACCGCGTGGGGGGGGGCTGGTGAAGAAAGGGGGGTCTGGAAGGGGCGAATCCTGCTCCTTTAATTCCCTCCCCTCTTCCTCCTCCCCGAGTTCTCGCCGACGCCGAGGCGCGCGGGGCCTGGAACACACTGCACGAGCCGCCCCCGCCCCTCCCTCCTTACGCCCACGCGGAGCTGGCCCCGCGCGCGCGCCTCGTGCACCCCCGCGCCTGCGCGCTGCCCAGGCTCTGCCCGTGTTTGGGGGCGCTGCCGACCCTGGGGGGGTGGGGGAGATAGGGGGGGAAAAAACAGCGCGCGGAACCGGGCCAGGTGAGAGGCGCGTGCACTCAGGGTCGTGGGGCTGGGGGGGCGTGCCACGGAGCTCTGAACGTGGGGGGGGCGTGCACGAAGCGTGCAGGCGGCGGGGGGAGGACGTGAAAGGCGCGTGCAAACGTGCAAAGGGGGGGCGGAGGAATGAAGCAGCGGGGAAAGGGGGCGGGGTGAGAAAAGGCTGCAGCCCGGGCCACCCCGGAGCCCAGAGCCCCAGGCCTCTGCTCCAGGTTTCTCCAGCCTTCCCCTTGGGCGCGCGGGCTCGCCCCATCCTCGCGGGCGGTCCGGCGAGGGGGGGGGGGGTGTGGACGCCGCTGCCCCGCCCCCGGGAACCACGCCTCCGTTCTCTCGGAGGGAGAGCGCTTCCCCAGGGACTGGGGAAACTGAGGAAGGGGCCTGAAGACTGGGAGAGCTGAAACTGGGATGCTGGGCAAGAATGGGAGCGAGGGGCCTGGAGCCTTGGCTTAGGCGAACCAGAGACCTTTGTCTCTGACCGGTTTCCTTCCCAACCAGGGTTGCCCACCCCCGCCACAATGGCCTCTGGGGTGGAAGTCCTGCGCTTCCAGCTGCCGGGCCACGAGGCCGCTACCCTGCGGAACATGAACCAGCTCCGCGCAGAGGAGCGGTTTTGCGACGTGACCATTGTGGCCGACAGCCTCAAGTTTCGTGGCCACAAGGTCATCCTGGCCGCCTGCTCGCCTTTCCTGCGGGACCAGTTCCTACTGAACCCCAGTTCTGAGCTGCAGGTCTCACTGATGCACAGTGCACGTATCGTGGCCGACCTGCTCCTGTCCTGCTACACGGGCGCTCTGGAATTCGCCGTCAGGGACATCGTCAACTACCTGACGGCTGCCTCTTACCTGCAGATGGAGCACGTGGTGGAGAAATGCAGGAACGCCCTCAGCCAGTTCATTGAGCCCAAAATAGGCCTCAAAGAGGATGGGGTCAGCGATGCCAGCCTTGTGAGCAGTGTCAGTGCCACCAAATCCCTGCTCCCTCCTGCTAGGACCCCAAAGCCAGCCCCCAAGCCCCCACCCCCACCCCCTTTGCCCCCTCCACTCCTACGGCCTGTGAAACTGGAGTTCCCTCTGGATGAGGATCTGGAGCTGAAGGCTGAGGAAGAAGATGAGGACGAGGACGAGGACGTGTCTGACATCTGCATCGTCAAAGTGGAGTCGGCCTTGGAGGTGGCACACCGGCTCAAACCTCCCGGAGGTTTGGGAGGAGGCTTGAGCATCGGAGGCTCGGTGGGCAGCCACCTTGGGGAGCTGGCCCAGAGCAGCGTGCCCCCCAGCACTGTGGCCCCACCACAGGGTGTAGTGAAAGCCTGCTATAGCCTGTCCGAGGACGCAGAAGGGGAGGGTTTGCTGTTGATCCCTGGAGGCAGAGCCAGCGTGGGGGCCACCTCGGGCCTGGTGGAGGCAGCAGCGGTGGCCATGGCTGCCCGGGGGGCGGGGGGCAGCCTGGGGGCAGGGAGCAGCCGGGGACCCCTGCCCGGGGGCTTTTCCAGTGGAAACCCCCTAAAGAACATCAAGTGCACCAAGTGCCCGGAAGTGTTCCAGGGCGTGGAGAAGCTGGTCTTCCACATGCGGGCGCAGCACTTCATCTTCATGTGCCCACGCTGCGGCAAGCAGTTCAACCACAGCAGCAACCTCAACCGCCACATGAACGTGCACCGCGGCGTCAAGTCGCACTCGTGTGGCATCTGCGGCAAGTGCTTCACACAGAAGTCCACGCTGCACGACCACCTCAACCTACACTCTGGAGCGAGGCCCTATCGCTGCTCGTACTGCGACGTGCGCTTCGCTCACAAGCCTGCCATTAGGCGGCACCTCAAGGAGCAGCATGGCAAGACAACGGCAGAGAACGTGTTGGAGGCCAGTGTGGCAGAGATCAACGTCCTCATCCGCTAGTGGGGCAGGCTCGGGGGCCAGGAGGCGGGGGTCCCTGGGCTGAAGGGAGCTCCCCGGCCCAGGAGAATAGGTAGGGGGGTGGGAGGGTCGGGAACAGGCAGGTACGGTGGGGAACCTGAGCGGATATATCCTGAGGGAGGGGCTGAAGATTCCTTGGAGAGAGGACCCCTGCCTTTTCAGAAAAAAAAAGAATGGAGAGGGAGAGGGTTCTTTGAGAAGACCAAGAGAATATGGGCTCCCAGAGAAAGATTTTCTTCTCTTAGACATGCATGGATATGTGGAGGGAGGGAAAGGGTCTTATGGAATGAGGAAGAAAAAAAAAAGACAAAAATGCTTTATTCCTGGTTAAGGCTGCCCAGGGAGAGGTTCTGATATATCTTGAGATGGGGGGTGGGGGGGTGGGAATTGGGAGGGAATTTGGCAGGAGGCAGTTTATGTACTCCTGCATAGAATAGATCCTTGGGAGAGGGAGTGGTAGGGGGAAAGGATTATTGAATTCCAGAAAAGGAAGTAGGGAGACAGTTCTTGCATGCTGGGGGAATGGGATTATGGGTAAAGACTCACCAAAACTAGGGAGAACCATGTCAGGTGCCAGGTAAGAGAACATGGGGATAAGGGTCCTGGGTAGATATGAAGTGGGGGACAATAGCAAGAAGGATGAACAGTGGTGGGGGTGGGGGGTAGGGCACTTAGATGAAAGGATACATGGAGGTCTGTTTGGGGAGGGAGGGAGAGGAGTAGAGACTTATACAGTATTTTTTAAGAAAACAAAACGTATTTTTTAGGATTTTTTCTGGAGTTTGGGGTTTTAGTTTTTCTGCTTTTGTTTTCCACAAAATAAAAAATAATAAAAAAAAAACACTTTATTTTTTCTTTATACTCTGTCTGGCAACTGCATGTGTATGACTATCCCACCCTAGACAGCTTCTCTCTCATGCCATTTGCTCTACACTCCGCACAACTCCTGTAGGCCTCATGTGTGAAGGAGACTTGAGAAGAGAAGGGGATTGTGTAAGTGGGCTTCTCTGGCTGGGGACCCTCCAAATTCTACAACCTCAGCACCTGGCAGATATCCCACACTTATGTTTCATAATTAGCAGTGGTGATAACACACTATCTCCCCCTCTATTGGAAGAGTTTCGTATCTGCGCTATGGAAGAGCTATATGTGTGATCATTGTGTCCGCCAAAACTTTAAGCAGGAGCCAATGTTTGGACATTTATGATCTGAGGAAGGGTTCATGTCCTCGGGAAAGCTAAATAAAATAAACAAAACAAAAAACAGTTCAGGTTAGGGTATGGGGAAGACTACAATTCCCACAAAGCTCTGGAATAGTTCTTAAGCAAAGAGAACTACAGTTCCCAGAAGGCCTTGAATTGGCCTCAGGTGCTCAATACCCCAACCACCTGCCTTCTATCAAATACTGCGTGTGAAATCACACAGGTTTTTTTTCCAGGCTTTGACCAGAATGTAATACGTAAAGGGATGGTAGCCTAAATAATGCTACCAAGGTTATATATTGGTGTAACATCATTCATACTGTTAGCTGGGCTGTGACCCACGCAGTGCCTATGTATATAAGGTGTTTGGCAAAAAAGAAGTTACTCAGTAGTATCACCAGGCAGTAACGACTCTCAGGCCTCTAGGGTCTTACCCAGATCGCTAGTGCACATGGTGGAGTAACATGTATGGCATAAACAGAAGAGACGTTTAGCCCCCGGTTTTCAAAAGGGGACGCTGCTCCAGGAGACATGAAGCAGTTGAGAGTAAAGGTGTCCGCGCGTCCCCACTGCCCCCTCCTTGCTCGTTAGGGAAGCAAGGCCAAAACCGAGCCCGACCCTTCTATCTGGTGACCCACAAACTAGAAAGCACCCAGAGGCGGGAGAAGCATACGCGGGCCAGATTGGAAAGACAGCCGCAGCCGAGAGCTGGGAGGGTCAGACATTCCTTTCGTTACCTAAAACCAGGCGGGGGATGGAGAAGCCACACCTGGACCCAGGCGTGCCTCACCTTCGGCTCCCCGCTGAGCTGACACCAGGAATGGCAGGAATTCTCCCCTGCAGTCCCAGCTTAGGACAGCCACTGCCATTTCCGAGGCTGCTCTCGGGGGAAAATGGCCAGAAGGCGCGTAGTGGCTCCTTTAAGGCTCCTCCTAGTCCTCCCTCCCCCGCCCACGTGACCCGGGGCGGCCGCGCGCCGGCTCAGCCCCCCGCGCAAGCGGCGATGGCGGCGGCGGCGGGAGCTGCAGCGGCGGCGGCCGCCGAGGTGCGGAAGGGGAGGGGGAGAGGCGGGTGCATGCCCGCGCGCGCGCCCGGGGGAAGCGCGCGCCCGTGCAATGCTCCGGGGGTGCAACGGGGCCGGGGGGCCCGGACGGGACCTACAGCAATCCGGAGGGCCAGCACCGGGGGCGGATGAGGGGACCAGGGGGTGGGAGGTGGGGGGAGTGGGCACGGAGGCGCGCGTGCAGCCGCCGGCTGCCCCCGAGTGGGCGGCGGGCGCCGGGGCCCCAGGAGCACGCGCGAGGGGCACGCGGGGCCGTCCACCGGGCTGGGGGGCAGCGGGCGCTGGAGGGGTTGGTGCCCGGGGTCCCCGCGGCCTGGGGGACAAAGGGGGAGCGGCGCGTGCAGCCGGGAGGAGGGGGCGGGGCCGGGGCGCGGAGGCCCCGCCCCCTCCCCCTCCTCTCTTCTCGGCCCCAGAGATGCGGGGTCTACCGAGAGGGAGGGGGTTGATGCGAGCCCGGGGGAGGGGTCGTGCGGCCCCCCCGGGCAGCCGAGGCCGCGGAAGGGGGGGGCCCCATAGAGGAAGAGGTAGGCCCCGGAGCCTACTCTCTCTTCCCAGAGCCCAGGCGTCCTGGGCTCCCCAACTTCCTACAGGGCTGACCAGCCCTCCTCTACCTTGTGTCCCCTGCCAGGGGGAGGCCCCTGCTGAGATGGGGGCGCTGGTGCTGGAGAAGGAGCCTAGAGGAGCCACTGAAAGAGGTGAGTACAGCAGAAAAACGGGCCCTGTTGGACCTTCACCTCCCCCAACACAGGATTCCCTGAGAGCTTAGCCCCAAACTTTTTCTTTTCCCTTACAGTTCATGGCTCTTTGGGGGACACCCCTCGTAGTGAGGAGACCCTACCCAAGGCCAGTCCCGACTCCCTGGAGCCTGCTGGCCCCTCATCCCCAGCCTCTGTCACGGTCACCGTGGGTGATGAGGGGGCTGACACCCCTGTAGGAGCCACACCACTCATTGGAGATGAATCTGAGAATCTCGAGGGAGATGGGGACCTCCATGGGGGCCGCATCCTGCTGGGTGAGAGGCTGGGGAGTCTTGGGGTGGGGGGTGAAGTGGGGTATCCTCTGACTACTTTTCCTCTTATCTTGCCTTTGCCTGCCTGTCTGTTTTCCAGGCCATGCCACAAAGTCATTCCCCTCTTCCCCCAGCAAGGGGGGTGCCTGTCCCAGCCGGGCCAAGATGTCAATGACAGGGGCTGGAAAATCACCCCCATCGGTCCAGAGTTTAGCTATGAGGCTGCTGAGTATGCCAGGAGCCCAGGGGGTGGCAGCAGCAGGGCCTGAACCCCCTCCGGCCACACCCAGCCCAGAGGGGCAGCCCAAGGTCCACCGAGCCAGAAAAACTATGTCCAAACCAGGAAATGGGCAGGTGAGGATTGAGGGAGAGGGTTGGAGTGGGGAGACAGGAGTAATCCACTGTAAACCCCTTGTGGACTTTCTTTACATTTTTTTTTTTTTTTTTTTTTTTTACACTTTATTCAGACCTGTTCTAATCTATTCCCAGTTTCACATATTTACCTAGGGGCTACAGTGTGTCAAATTCTGGGCTGGGGGTTAATCTGAACAAACAGACAAGTTTCTGTCTTCCTGGAGTTTACCTTCTTGGGGAGAGGGAAGTAGATAAGACAAAGGTTAGAGAGTTAATTGTGTAGCTACTTTTATAATTATTCTTATGATAATGACTAAAGAAACTTCAGACCACTCTTTCTTTCTACCTCAAAGCAAGCCCCAAGGGAACTTTTTCCTCCCTTTGACACTGTCCCTGCTCACTTTTTTAAAGGTTCTAAGGGTTTTACTATGAATCCCTAAGGGGTAGGAGGTGAGGGAAAGGACCAAAGCCCCAGAATTTCAGAAGCTTTATGACAATATTTTTAGGGCTCTTGGTATGATTTTGTTTTGGGTATGGTTTAGGTAGCTTTAGGCAAAGCATGAACCTTTGTTTTCTCATCTGTAAAATGGGCAAAAAAGGGCCTGCTTCTGCGATCTTGAAGAGATAAGTGTTAAGTGTGGGATGTGCTTAACATACTACTTCTGGGGATACAGCAGTTCTTGTGATTGCCACATTCTGGTTCACTGGAGCTTCAAATGGTGTTTTTGAGGGTGTGGCTCAACTACCCTCCACCTCACCCAGGGCTGCAGGCTAATCCAGGCCCCCAGGCCCAACCAGAGATACTCCTGACCCTAAGTGTGCTCCCTCTCGGCCCCCAGCCCCCAGTCCCTGAGAAGCGGCCCCCTGAAGTGCAGCATTTCCGCATGAGTGATGACGTGCACTCCTTGGGGAAGATGACCTCAGGTCAGTCCCACCTCCCACCCAACCTGCTGCTGGATGAGACCTCAGGGTCCTGAGGGTTAAGGACAGGCCTTACTCCTTTCTCTCTCTCCTTCTAGATGTGGCCAAAAGGAGGAAGCTGAACTCCAGTGGTGGCCTGGTGAGCCTGGAGAGGCAGAAAACAAGGCCTCTCCACCTAGGGGGCCTCATCCTGCCCTCAAGGGAAATGGGCTGGGGGGGAAGTACCAGCAGCTTCCATTTTTCTGATCTTTTCCTAGTCGGAGGAGTTGGGTTCTGCCCGGGGTTCAGGAGAAGTGACCATGGAGAAAGGGGACCCAGGGTCCCTAGAGGAGTGGGAGACAGTGGTGGGGGACGACTTCAGCCTCTACTACGACTCCTACTCTGTGGATGAGCGTGTGGACTCTGACAGCAAGGTGAGAAGGAGCTAGCCTACCTCCCTGCCAGCACGTACCTTGTTCAAGGCTCAATCGCCAGTCTTTGATTCCCTGCCTTGTCTCTTTCCTTTTTACCTTGTGAACACCCCCTAATTCAGGGCCCCATACGGTCCGTAACTTCCAGTGCATGCTCCACCCTAGTCCCTCCCCTTGCTCCTCTCCATGGTGGCAACCACCATCCTGGACTTGGGGTTTAGCATTCCATTTTGTTGTTTGCTTGCTTGTTTATTCTTTTGCTCTTGCTTTGGTTTTACCTCCTACAAGTGCCTGTGCAGTATAATGCTGTCTTACCTGTTGTGCTTTTTTTTTTTTTTAACATTTTTTCACGGAAAACTTCAAATAACATACAAAAGAGCAAAGGGTGAGCCCTCATGAAGCCTCACCTGGCTCCAGCAATTTTCAGTACACAGCCGCTCTTGACTCCTCTCTTCCTCCCCTAGCACACCCACCTCCCTGACTGCTTTAAAGTAGCCATCACATCGTTTTATCTGGAAATGTTTTCATATGTATCTCTAAACATCAGGCCTCTTCCTGTTTTTTATTTTTATTTTTTAGTGTTTTTTTTATTTTTGAGAGAGAAAGAAACAGAGTGTGAGCCGGGAAGGGGCAGAGAGAGAAGCAGGGTCCAGGCTTTGAGCTGTCAGCACAGAGCCCGTCGCAGAGCTCAAACTCATGAACTGCAAGACCCTGGCCTGAGCTGAAGTCAGATACTTACTTAACTGACTGAGCCACCCAGGCGCCCTCTTCCTGTTGTTTAATATCACTGCTTAACTGTTTTCACAACCTAGAAAATGTAGCCGTCACCTTGCTATGAGTGTTCATGTGTTCTCAGTTGTTTCATAGATGGGTTTTTGTTTGTCCAGATTCAAATGAGCTCCATACATTGGTTTGATTGACATTTGCCTTAGGCCTCTCTTGATGTAAAGGTAGGTTTACCTGTCTTTGAAAAAGAAGGGTTTTTTTTTTGCCATTTATTTGTTGAAGAAGCCAGGTTGGTTGTCCTACAGAATTTCTCGTTTAAAATTAGTTGACTGGGTGGCGACTGACATGTTCTTTTTTCTTTTTTTTAAATGTTTATTTATTTTAGAGGGAGACAGAGGTTCCAGAGCAGGCTCTGCACTGACAGCAGATAGCCCAATGCAGGGCTTGAACTCACAAACTGTGAGATCTTGAGCCAAAGTAGGATGCTTAACCGACTAAGTCATTCAGGCGCCCCCTTAATATTTTTTATAAACTAGTTCTAAAAGCATAATCAGCTTTGGGTGTGTTTTTGTTTTTAATGGTGAGAAGATTTGATAGCTGGTATGCATGCTTCCTCTTGCATCGCATAAGCGGGCATGGGACGTCTTGTCTTTTTGTTAGTGGTATTTAAGATTGATAGTAGATTTCTGTGACGTCAACCTTCTCCTTATTACAAAGTTCTTCATTAGCTTTTCATCTGGTATTTTTAGCAACCGCTGGTAGTCCTATCTACATACGAATTTCATAAAAAGCATAAAACATGTGCTTGTTTTCTGGAACTTTTTTTTTGCTTAATATGTCATCAAGATTCACACACATCATTGTGAGTGAGGTGCCTTCCTTTTCATAGCTGTCTAACATCCCACACCCTTTGTTTCCTCTCCTGTCCATTCACCTCCTCCAGGGAGCCATCCTGGGACAGTAGTAATAGTTCTTTAAAAATTTTTTTTTTTAATGTTTATTTTTGAGAGAGAGACAGACAGAGTACGGGCCGGGGAGGGGCAGAGAGAGAGGGAGACACAGAATTCGAAGCAGGCTCCAGGCTCTGAGCCGTCAGCATAGGGCCCGACTCAGGGCTCAAACTCAAGAACTATGAGATCACGACCTAAGCCAAAGTTGGACGCTTAACTGACTGACCCACCCGGGCACCCCAGTAGTAATAGTTCTTTATTTATCCTGCTTCATTGAGTCTTGGGGGTTGGATGTGTCCTGCCCTGCTTGTTTCCCAAGAGAGGGCTGTGGACTGAGGGTTGCTGTTTCCCCAGCCCTGCCTTGCTTCTCTCCCAGTCTGAGGTTGAAGCTCTGGCTGAACAACTAAGTGAGGAAGAGGAGGAAGAGGAGGAGGAGGAAGAAGAGGAAGAGGAGGAAGAAGAAGAAGAGGAAGAAGAAGAGGAAGATGAGGAGTCTGGCAATCAGTCTGACAGGGTAAGAGCTGGAGGCTGGCATCCTGAGGAGTGGGGGCTGAGGGGCTGGAGGTCTGAGTCCCCAGAGCAGGGGTAGTGGGCTGGGGGCTAGGCTCTCTAATTCTTCCTCCATCCCAGAGTGGTTCCAGTGGCCGGCGCAAAGCCAAGAAGAAGTGGCGGAAGGACAGCCCATGGGTGAAGCCATCCCGGAAACGGCGGAAGCGCGAGCCTCCACGGGCCAAGGAGCCACGAGGTGAGGAGGCTCCTCTGCTTTTGGGTCCCCTCCTCCAGCCCCCCTGCCAGCCCCCAGAGAGCGTGCATGAACACACGCTCATGCATGTGCTCATGCACGTACACCCGCATGTACCCACGCGTCCAGGCACCTGTGAGCTCGCACTCTCACTCTCTCTGTCTCTGTGTCAGGAGTGAATGGTGTGGGCTCCTCAGGCCCCAGTGAGTACATGGAGGTCCCTCTGGGGTCCCTGGAGCTGCCCAGCGAGGGGACCCTCTCCCCCAACCACGCTGGTAATTGCCAATTGCTGGGATGGAGAGCCACTAGGGGGCACCCTCTGGGCTGGAGGGAATGGGGAGGAGGGGGACCCCACCGGAGCTGAGGTGTCTGTCCATGGCCAGGCTTTGGGAGTTCTAGAGCTTGGAGGGAAAGGCAGGGCGGGGGTGCGAGGCCCTACCAGTGGTCCCTGTGGGTGATGGGTATGGCCTTCCTCAGCTCCCTTTTCCCTCCGTCCAAGGGGTATCCAATGACACGTCTTCACTGGAAACAGAGCGGGGGTTTGAGGAGCTGCCCCTCTGCAGCTGCCGCATGGAGGCACCCAAGATTGACCGCATCAGCGAGAGAGCTGGGCACAAGTGCATGGCCACAGAGAGTGTGGACGGAGAGGTGGGCCCTGTGAGCTGGGAAGAGAGGTGCCGGTGGGTCGGGGGGGATCCAGCCCCGGGCTCTAGCCTCACCCTCTTCCTACCCGTTCACGCTGCCACAGCTGTCAGGCTGCAATGCCGCAATCCTCAAGCGGGAGACCATGAGGCCGTCAAGCCGCGTGGCACTAATGGTGCTCTGTGAGACCCACCGTGCCCGCATGGTCAAACACCACTGCTGCCCAGGCTGTGGCTACTTCTGTACGGCGGTGAGTGACCGGTGGGGCAGACAGGCAGCATGCCCCACAGGGGAGGGGTCTTCTAGATCCTGACCACATTATTTTCCAGGGCACCTTCCTGGAGTGCCACCCCGACTTCCGTGTGGCCCACCGCTTCCACAAGGCCTGTGTGTCCCAGCTGAACGGCATGGTCTTCTGTCCCCACTGTGGGGAGGATGCATCTGAGGCCCAGGAGGTGACCATCCCCCGGGGGGATGGGGTGACCCCACCAGCTGGCACCGCAGCCCCTGCCCCCCCACCCCTGGCTCAGGATGCCCCCGGGAGAGCAGACACTTCCCAGCCCAGGTACTGGCCTCCCCCTTCCCGACTGTCTGTTCCCTGCCCTGGCCCCATTGCTTGTAGACATCAGCACCTTCTCCCACAGTGCCCGGATGCGAGGGCATGGGGAGCCCCGGCGCCCACCCTGTGACCCTCTGGCTGACACCATCGACAGCTCAGGGCCCTCCCTGACTCTTCCCAATGGGGGCTGCCTCTCAGCCGTGGGGCTGCCACCTGGGCCAGGCCGAGAGGCCCTGGAGAAGGCCCTGGTCATCCAGGAATCGGAGAGGTGAATGAGGGGTTGCTCTCGGGCTGGGCAGCCAGGGCTGGGGCTGAAAGGTGGATCTGCAGGTTTTGAGGTTGATGCTCCTTCTGAGGAGCCTACGCCTCTCCCTCGCCATGACAGGAGGAAGAAACTCCGCTTCCACCCCCGGCAGTTGTACCTGTCGGTGAAGCAAGGGGAGCTGCAGAAGGTGATCCTGATGCTGTGTGAGTATTCCACTTACTCGTTTGTTCTGCAGACCTTGAGTGAACACTGGTTATGTACCAGACACTGGGCTCAGGGCCAGGAGCGCAGCAACGAAGGCCATTGTCCTTGCCCTGAAATACTTAGTGTTAGTGTGGTAGGGGAGACAGACACACAGATAACCCATCAGTTGTGCCTTCCCAGTGGATGTTCAGAGGAGTTAACAACATTGCTCACGAGGGGCCCCTGACATGGGTTAGGGCCCTAAGAAGCCTTCCTGGAGGAGGTCCCACCTGCCCCCTAACTCGCTCACCACTTGTCCCTCCCTCTTCCGGTGTGGCGGGCTCTCCCCACAGTGGACAACCTGGACCCCAACTTCCAGAGCGATCAGCAGAGCAAGCGCACGCCCCTGCACGCGGCCGCCCAGAAGGGCTCCGTGGAGATCTGCCACGTGCTGCTGCAGGTCAGCATGGGCCCAGCCCTCTGCCTCATTTGCCAGGCCCCCAGATGCCCTCCCTTCCCCAGCCCTTCTGAGGTGCCAGCCCCCATGCCCCCTCCTTGCAGGCAGGAGCCAACATCAATGCAGTGGACAAGCAGCAGCGCACCCCGCTGATGGAGGCTGTGGTGAACAACCACCTGGAGGTAGCACGCTACATGGTGCAGCGTGGCGGCTGTGTCTACAGCAAGGTGTGGTGACCGGGCCAGCCGGGGCCTAGGTTTGAGATGGGTTTGAGATGCCAGCGGGGGACTCATCTGCCCACGTCTTCCTCAGGAGGAGGATGGCTCCACCTGCCTCCATCATGCAGCCAAAATTGGGAATTTGGAGATGGTCAGCCTGCTGCTCAGCACAGGACAGGTGGACGTCAACGCCCAGGTCAGCGGCCTGGCTGCCTGCCCAGCCCACTTCGTCTGGGTCCTTGGCTCAGCTTCGGGCTTTGGGCCCCCTTTAGACCTCAGCTGACCTCCGACCCTTTCCGTGATCTCGCCTTGCTCTAGCGTGTCCCTGTCTCTTTTCTCCCTCCTCATTTGTGTTTTTTTCTTTACCTTTCTCCTTTTTGCTTTTTCTGTCAGTTTTCAGAATGATGAGTTGCTGCCTTAATCTCTGGAAGTGTGCAATGATACTCTTTATCACCTCTCACTTTGTCATATGTTGGGTGTGTTTTAGCCTATTGATCTTTGAATTGTTCCATTCTTTGTCCAGGAGGAGCCCCTTGAACTAGGCTTCTGGGGTTTTTGTTAGTACCCAACCGCTTTTAAGTGCATCTTTTAGTACAAAGAGATTTTTTTAGAGACTGCAGTCTGTGTCGTTAGCAGCAGTTATTGCTGTTGGGTCACTGTGTTCTAGGACTTTTGAGTGGAAAGATCTAGGAAGTATGTGTCTTTTAGAATGAGAAAAATTATTCCATAACTCTGAGCAATAGACACTATTAGTCCCATTTTACAGATCGGGAACCTGAGACCCCAGAGACTTACCTGGAGTCTCAAAGCATGTGAGTGATGGAGCTGAGACTCACATTCAGAGTCTAGCCCCAGAGCCTGTGCTCTTGACCACATGCTCCTTTGGGAAGCAGGGCCAGCTGCTGGGCGTGCCCGGGGCAGGGGAAGGGGGACCCCTCACCCTCTTCCCTCTCTCCCCACCCACAGGACAGTGGGGGATGGACGCCCATTATCTGGGCTGCGGAGCACAAGCACATTGAGGTGATCCGCATGCTGCTGACACGGGGCGCCGATGTCACCCTCACAGACAACGTGAGAGTTTGTTGGGGGTAATGGAGGTGGGGACTATCCTGGCCCCCTGAGCAAGGACGAGGCTGGGTTCAAGGGCTCACTGCTTGGACCCACCCTTCCCCTCCCACGTCCACAGGAGGAAAACATCTGCCTGCACTGGGCCTCCTTCACTGGCAGTGCTGCCATCGCCGAGGTCCTCCTCAATGCACGCTGCGACCTCCACGCTGTCAACTACCACGGTGACACGCCCCTGCACATCGCAGCGCGGGAGAGCTACCACGACTGTGTGCTGTGAGCCCCAGCCCACCTCACGCCCTGACGCCCCAGCGCCTTCACGCAGCCCCAGACCCCACAGGCTTCCTGTCCCCTCCCAGGCTGTTCCTGTCACGCGGGGCGAACCCTGAGCTGCGGAACAAGGAGGGGGACACAGCATGGGACCTGACTCCTGAGCGCTCCGATGTGTGGTTTGCGCTGCAGCTCAACCGCAAGCTTCGTCTTGGAGTGGGGAATCGGGCCATCCGCACCGAGAAGATCATCTGCCGGTGAGCCCGGGCCCTCTGCACCCAGGACAGCCTTCTGCCCTCTCCCCCAGCCCTGCTGAACCTCCAGAACATCCCTCAGACCCTCCCCAGGCTCCACTGAATCACCAGAACCAACCCCCAGCTAGGATACCAGATACAGTAAACAGAAATAGAGTTAAATTGGAATTTCAGTCGAGCAGTGCGTACTTTTTTAGCGTTAAGAGCATCCCACACAGTATTTGGAATGTATCCATAGTAAAAAATTACGTCTTACTTACTTATCCAAAATCCAATTTTCATTGGGTGTCCTGCAGTTTATTTGACGACCTTACCTCCCATGCCCCGATGAACCCCCAGAATCATGCCCTTCCCTCCCACAGCCCCAGGAACCTCCTAGGCCTCTCCTTGTACCTAGTGGACCCCCTGACCCCATCCTGTAGCACCCCCAGCCCCATCTCCCTTCCATCAGGGATGTGGCTCGGGGTTATGAGAATGTGCCTATTCCCTGCGTCAACGGTGTGGATGGGGAGCCCTGCCCGGAGGATTACAAGTACATCTCAGAGAACTGTGAGACGTCCACCATGAACATCGACCGCAACATCACCCACCTGCAAGTGAGCAGGGGCCCGGGACCTCCTGGAGGGACACACAAGCTGTGGGCCGACAAGGCACCTGGCCAGTGGAGTGGGGCTGAAAGGGACCTCTGGCGTGGGCTTGCATGCATCTGGGAAAGGGGTCCTTTTTCTGGGACACGTGAAGGTATCATATGGGCTCCTGGTAGCCCTGGGGACACCCCAATCAGCAATACCTTGATTGTTCCTCGCCCCGGGAGCATCACCACCTGCTGTACTAATATAACCACCTCAGGGAAAGGACAGCAGTTGGGGGGCAGAGAGCGCCGGTTGCTGAGGGGACAAGGCCACTTCTGAGGGCCGAGCTGATCCCCTGCCTCCCGCCCCAGCACTGCACGTGTGTGGACGACTGTTCCAGTTCCAACTGCCTATGTGGCCAGCTCAGCATTCGTTGCTGGTATGACAAGGTATGTGCCCTCACCCTGGGCTTCCAGGGGCGTGCCAGGATAGAGGTGAGCCTGTGCCCAACTACATGCAAATCAAGGGCATGGTGGCGTGGTTCCTGTTCTCTGCTCCCAGCATATGGCCTCCCCCAGCCCGTTCTCCCTGTGTGTGGCACTGGGATCCATGGTGGGTTTTTCTGTGGAGTCCTGGGGGTCCTTGGCAGCTGAGGTGGGCGCCATACAGAAACCACTTGTCCTCCCCTCCTTCGACCCCAGGATGGACGGCTGCTCCAGGAATTTAACAAGATCGAGCCCCCACTGATTTTCGAGTGTAACCAGGCGTGTTCCTGCTGGAGAAACTGCAAGAACCGGGTGGTGCAGAGTGGTATCAAGTGAGGCCCACCCCTGCAGCCCACCCTCACCCCCACCTCACCCCCATGTCCCCTCCGGTGGGGGTTTCTGGGTTCCTCCGCCTAATGTCACCCCCTTTCCTGCCCCCAGAGTGCGACTGCAGCTCTACCGAACAGCCAAGATGGGCTGGGGGGTCCGAGCCTTGCAGACCATCCCCCAAGGAACCTTCATCTGCGAGTGAGTAGGGGTGGAAGGGTGCACAGCCGTAGTTGACTCCCAAGCCTCCATCTGCTCTCCTCCCTGATGGGTCCCACCCCTTCCCACTGCCCGTCTCTGGCCAGATTGTACCTGCTCCCAGCCTGCTCAGACCTCAGAACCTTCTGTCACCACTACCACATCTTCCCTCCCCTGCCTTTCCAAGCTGGGAGACAGACAGACGTGCATTGAGCCTCTGTCACTGGGTATCCTGGGCCAAGTTCTTAACCTCCTGGAGCCTCATTTTGCTCGTCTGCAAAATGGAGGTGATAAAGTTACCTTTCTGTCTAAGTCACCAGGGCCTCACTTCTCTCCAGCAATTCTTTCTTTTCTCAGCATCTGTAACCCTCCTGCCTCCTGGCTCCTACTCCATGGCCTGCAGACTTAATCTAGGCCTCCTTTGGCCCCACTTGCCTCTTTACAGGACCATCCATTTTCTCTTTATTGGGTCATCTCTCAACTTTGTTCAAATGGCCCCTTCCTCCTGAGCCTCAGTTTCCCCACCATCCACTCACTGCTCATCCCTGCCGGAATCTGCCTTTGCCCTTGCCCTTCTGCTGATACCACCTCTCGACAGCCCGCCCGTCACCCCGTATCTTGATCTTCCTTCTCCCAGCGTCTGCTACTCTCCCTTGCTGTGGCTCCCATGACGCTGTCCTACCTCTGACCCATCCATCCTCCCTTTTCACCAACTTCTCTTCCTCCACTTTCTAAATGTGGGTGTCCTTGTGTCCAGCTCCTTCCTAGAGTTCCTCACAGCCCCTGTGGCTCTGTCCCTTCCTGCAGCCCCAACCTCTCCTGTCCTACTGCCTGGCATCGCCACCACCTGCTGTGTGATTCCTAGTCCAGAAACCTCCCAGTGACTAAACCTGCGTGGATTTCCCCGCCCAAACTACCTGCCTATAGATACTGATCCCTGTAACCACAGGCGCTTGGTGTCTCCCTACTCGCTGATTCTTCCTCTGGTGCAGCTCAGGCCCTTCCCTTTACCTTCCCCACCACTGCATCTCCAGCTCATCCCCAGCCCACCGGCCCCAACTTCCCCCACATTTGCTGGTCCTGCCCGTTGTTCCAGCTGTCCGGTGGAGACCCCAGCTGGCAAGAGTATGCCCAGTGTTGTTCCCTCTGTTGTGTCCTCTGTTCCTCCTTTTCATTCTCATTCCAGAGGGGAGCCACCCACCTCCTCCCCCACTCCCAAGATGTCTGCTGTCCTCCATGCCCACTCTGCCTTGGCTGCCTACCTCAGCCATCTAGGTCTGTGGGATTCATAGACACAGACGGGGCAGCTGACAAATTGTGAAAGAGGGTTCCATGGGGTTCTGAGGAGAGACAGGGCTTGGAGCGAGCTCCCGATAACCCCTGTTCACCTTCAGAACCACCACTTCCTGCCCAACAGGTACGTTGGGGAGCTGATCTCCGATGCTGAGGCTGATGTAAGAGAGGATGATTCTTATCTCTTCGACCTAGACAACAAAGTAAGCAGGAGACCCCTCTGTACCTTGCTCCCAGCCAGCTGATGGAAAGCTGGGGAGGAGGGACTGGATGGTCTGTGGGTGGGGAGGTTGGCCAGGCAAGCAGGGTAGTAGTAGATGTGAAGAGTGACGCCTTCCCCTCAGGACGGAGAGGTGTACTGCATTGATGCCCGTTACTATGGCAACATCAGCCGCTTCATCAACCACCTGTGTGACCCCAACATCATCCCTGTCCGTGTCTTCATGCTGCACCAGGACCTCCGGTTTCCACGCATTGCCTTCTTCAGTTCCCGAGACATCCGGACTGGGGAGGAGCTGGGGTGAGGTGTCTCTGGTGTGTGCCAGGGGTGTGGGAGATGCAGTAAGCTTGGGACCAGAAGCTGAAGACTGGAGAGTGCCTGGTTTCCAGGCATGGATAGAGCAGAGCCTCTCTGATGTCCGTGTAGATGGAGTCCTGAGCCTCCCAGATTGATTCAGTAGATTTGGGATGGGGCCCAAGATTCTTCTGCATGTCTAATGAGTCACAGGCAATGCCAGTGCTGCAGGTCCGTGAAACAGAAAAGGGCTTGGAGTCCATCTGGAGAAGATGGGGGTGGGTGCTTTGGGGTAGGCCTGGGCAGCTGGGTTTGGATCCCATAGCCTCCTTCTGCTCCTCTGACAGGTTTGACTATGGTGACCGCTTCTGGGACATCAAAAGCAAATACTTCACCTGTCAGTGTGGCTCTGAGAAGTGCAAGCACTCAGCCGAGGCCATTGCCCTGGAACAGAGCCGCCTGGCCCGCCTGGACCCCCACCCCGAGCTGTTGCCTGAGCTCGGCTCCCTGCCCCCAGTCAATCCCTGAACGCGGACCACACACGTCCCCCACCCCTGGATGGCCACCAGCTCAGCAGCCCCCTCTGCCACTTGCTGCTCACAGCCCACACCTGGGGGTGCTGCCTTCTTCTGTCCCTTACCCCTTCACACATTCCTCGGCCAGAGACCCCAGCCGGGCCCTGGAGGTCTGACAGCCCCTCTCTCCCAGAGCTGGTTCTTCCCTGGGAGGGTGACTTCAGGGCTGGCCGCTCCCTGTCCCCCATCCTCAGCTGAAGTTTGATGAATTGAAATTGGGCCTCTATGCCAGCTGGTTTCCTTTGTTCTCAATAAATACTGGGTTTGGTAATAAACTGTCTTGGTGATTGTTTGAGGGGCCAGAGGGGGTTGGTCAGGGAGGAAGCACACATAGCCAGAGGGAATGTGGGCCCAAGAGACTGAGCAGGATGGACTGGTGTGGACAGCCACCCAAGGGGAGGGGAGGCTTGTGAGAGACCACTGTGGACAGAGTCCAGTCATGGGTGTGAGTGTACCACGAAATAATCTGCAAAAACATGAAGCTTTTTCTTAAAGCGTGCCAGCTCCTTCAAGCCATGGTCCGTGGAGCCCGCGGCAGGCAGCCCCGAGCCCCTGTCGCAGACTTGGCCTTCCAGCCCTCCAGCAGGGCACTGCCCAGGCACGGAGTTGGAAGGAGGAACTAGAATGTGTCAGGACCATAGGCGGAGGTGGGGCTGTGACGTGTGGGAGGGCGGGGCGGGCGGCAGGTGAGCTGCTAGGTCTCCCTGGCTCCAATCACTCTGGAGACTGAGCCATGGGGGGAAAACAGGACGGGGATGAGGCCTATGGTGAGTCTGAGGGCAAGGCTAGGGTAGAGGCCCGGGACCCTCAGAGGGAGGGGAGGCCAGCCTGGGCCTGCTCTAGGGGAATGATGGCTGGGGCTGGCCCCGAGAGGAGCTGAGTGGAGTTCTGGGTCCCTGAAGGGAGGGCCCAGAAAAGAGCTGATGGGAGGAAGTAGAACCAGAGTCCTGCGAAGAGGATTGGGTTTAGGGGCCTGGGGCCTTTGCTGAGGAGACTTTGGGGAGTGAAGCTGGAGTCACCATGAGAAGTTAGATGTGGAATCTGGGTCCCGCAGGGCAGGGCCCTGGGAAGCAAAGCCTGAAGGGAAGGAGGCAGGGTCAGGGGCCTGAGCAGAAGGATGGGGCTCAGGGACTGGGAGGGTCTATGTGCTGCAGAGCTTGTGGTGAGGCCGGGGTCTGGCCCCCATCAGGAGGAATGGGGTCCCTGTGAGGAGGAGGAGTTCCAGCCTGGACTCTGGGGTCTCTGAGGAGAAAAGGTACTAGAGGTCTGCCTGCCAGAGTCTCTGTGAACAGTGACAGCAGGACTGGGGTGTGTTTGGGGGTCCCTATGAGGAGTTAGGGCTATGGATCTCTGTGGAGAAGGGGCCACGGCCTGCCCCTGAGGTCTCTGTTAGGAGGGGGAGCCTTCTCAGGGTATCATGAGAGATCCAGGCAGGGGGTTGAGAGGTTCCTGAGAATGGTAGGGTCTGAGGGGAGAGGAAGTAGAGAGCCTATCTGCAGAATCTCCATGAGGAACAGGGGCTAGGAGCCTGTCCCAGAGACCCCTAAGATTAGGGGTGGGGGGCAGTCTGAGAGGAGAGGAAACTGGGACACAGCCTCTGGGACCCCTGTGAGCAGTAAGGGCTCGGAGCCTGCCTGCAGGGGTCCCTTGGGGTTTGGGGGTCTGAGCTCCTGGTCTGGAGGGGAGGGAACCCCAAGGGAGGGGCCTCCCAGAGGCATAGCTTGAGTTCCTAAGCACGCTAGGGGAAGGAGCAGTAAGGACTCCCCGGTCAACTTCCTGGAGCAGCTTTGGGTCAATCATTGATCTCATATCCGAGAGCCATGGAGGGACAGAGTCCAGAGCAACAGATCCCACCCCTTCCCACACTCTTGCCCAACCCTTCCCTCCTCTGTGCCCACACAGGACCCTAAGCTGCCTGGCCCCAGCTCCTCCCTGTGTGTACTCAGGGAGGACCAGGAACAGGACATGGCCACAATCTCAAACGGCCACAATCTCAACTGCCAGGCTCAGGTGTCACCCTGACCGCTCGTCCAGAGACTGGCAGGAGCCTGGGGATCAGGGTTTACAGGGGCCGTCCATGCCCCGGCCCTGCAGGAGTTAATGCCTTTGGCTCTTTCCCTATGGCCTTGGGCCAGAGGGTGGAGGTAGGGCCTGGGGCAGCTGTGGGGAGGGGCTGTGACCTCCCTGAGGTGCTCTAGACCTGTGCCCACCCTGGACTGGGTACAGGGAGGGGAAAGGGATAAGGATTGGGGCATGAGAGCCACTGAGATGGCTTAACTCAGAGTCCCACATCCCAGCCATAGGGAGACACAAGAGAAAAGGGCCAGGATGGGGACAGAAAGCAAAGGCTATTTCCCTGGCTGCCAGCCTTGAGGTATGAGCTGGAAAGAACATGTTAAGGCCCCTTTTTCCCCTCCCTCCAAGGCCACCTTGGTAGAATTCATGGTAAGCAGTCAGGCTGCTGACCAGGCCTTGATCCTACCTCTCCTGCTCTCCAGTTTCCTCTCCAGTCAGCCCTGCCCCTGTCCGTCTCCCCGCAAACTCCTGAGGCCCAGGAAGGATCCTGGGCCAGGGTAGGATAATGCTGTAAGGGAGGATGTGGGAGGGACAGGAGATGGGAAGAGACATTCACTCAGGGTCTCACACTGCACTCCTCCCTGTGCCCCTCAGGGAAACCAGCCAAGTATGACCCCTCCTTTCGAGGTCCCATCAAGAACAGGTGAGTTCTGGGCACTGCCCCAACTGGTGGGGGGAGGGGGGAGGAGGTTGGTTTTGCTTTGTATTTGCTGAAATATTGGTAAAAAGCTTATAAAAAAAAAAAAGAAGAAGAAGAAAGAAAGAAGGAAACAAAACTCCTGCCTCAAGAGAATGGGGCCCTTGGGGGGATTCTTGTGTCTGGAGGGGGCACACGGGGGCTTCTGGGGTGCTAGTGATAGTCTTCACCTGGTTTCTTGACCTGGGAGCTGGCTACACAGGCCTTTGCTTTTTGGGAAAATTCATCCAGCTGAGCACTTACAAGTTGTGTACTTTTCTGTGTCATACTTCAGAAGAAAGTTTACTCACCGAGAAAAATGGTATTTTGTTCTTTTGTGGCCCCTGCCCCGACAAATGGAAACAAGTGCTTCTTATTTATTTCCTGATGCCTTGTGAGAGGTTTTCTTAAAGAAATAAAATAAAACTTACCCACCCTCCAACATCCCCCCACTCTCCAGCCCGTGACTCCTCCAGACCATACTCCCCACATCCCCTCTCCAAAAACTTCCCCCACTTCTCTCCCAGGAGCTGTACAGATATCGTCTGCTGTATCCTCTTCCTTCTCTTCATTCTGGGTTACATCGTGGTGGGGATCGTGGGTGAGTTTCCAGCTACGCTGTGCTGGGGCCATGGCTGGGGCAATAACCTGGGGAGGGACCATCCCCATGGCTCCTCCCCGCCCCCGAAAGTCCCTCCCTCCAGTGATTCATCTCTGCATCTGCTTCCAGCTTGGGTGTACGGAGACCCCCGGCAGGTCCTCTCCCCCAGGAACTCTACTGGGGCCTACTGCGGGGTGGGGGCCAACAAGTGAGTATGAAGGAAGGAAAAGGGGACACAAAGGAGGAGGTGAGGTGGGTGGTGGGCAGAGAACCCCAACACTCAAGCTCCAGAGCCTTCCTCTGCTGCCCACCCCCCACCACCCTTCCTGAATCTCACCACACTAGGCCATGTTGAGCAGCCTCCGATCCTGGGCACCTGGCTTCTGATTTCCGCCCCCCCAAAGTAGGAGGCGGAGTCATGGTTAAGTGCATGGATTTTCAAGTTCAGAGTTTGGTATTTGAATCCCCAACCAGGCTAATAAGTTCTGGTTGTATGGCCTTGGGCAAGGTACTCAACTTCTCTGAGCTTTGATTTCCTCATCTGAAACACAAGGGTGATCCCCCAAGCGATGCCATCAGTTCCTCATGCAGGAAACTTTCAGTAAATAATAAAACCTGAGCAGTTACAGTGTGTGCTATGTTCCAGGCAGCGTACTTTGCCCACACAAACTCATTTAATCCCTATGAAGTAGGTACTATCATCTTACACCTGATGGAATTGAGGCAGTGGGCAGTTAAATGACTTGCTCAAGGTCATAAACCTCTTAATCATTTGTTAGCAATTTCGATGTTCCATTAACTCTGGGAAATCTTCTGGGTGGCCCCTGTATCTCCCTAGCCTGAGCTTCCTAAGGGCAGGAGCTCCATGGTGTGTCTCATGGTATGGACCTGCCCCACCCCGCCCCCCCGGCTGGGCCCACTGTACTCTTGAGACACAGCCCTGGCAGTCCTCCCCTCTCCGCACACCTGACCAGGCCCTGATGCCCACACTTCCTTCCCTCCTGCAGAGATAAACCGTATCTTCTCTACTTCAACATCTTCAGCTGCGTCCTGGCCACCAACATCATCACGGTGGCTGAGAACGGCCTGCAGTGTCCCACACCCCAGGTCAGAGCCTGGGACCTGCCTCTGCCCAGATCTCCCCCAGGGTCTGGGTACCAGCCCCTCAGCATGCTCTCTGCCCCCAGGTATGCGTGTCCTCCTGCCCAGAGGTCGCATGGACCGTGGAAGTAAACCAGTTCTCACAGAAGGTTGGGGAGGTCTTCTACACTGCAAACAGGAACTTTTGTCTGCCAGGGGTGCCCTGGGACATGGTGAGAGCTGCCTCCAATGTCATCGCTGTGGTCAAGGGGGAGCACATGGGTGGGGGTGAGGAGGAGTTGGGTAGGTGATTACGGTGGTGGTGGTGATGAGGGAGCTCACTCCTTCATCCTGCTCTGTGTGTGTCTGTATGTCCTCCCCCCACCCCCAGCCAGTGATCCAAAGCCTGCAACAAGAGCTCTGCCCCAGTTTCCTCCTCACTTCTGCTCCAGGTGAGAAGCTGTGCTCCTTCCTCAGGCATCCTCTAGTCCTATGATTTTATTGCTCAGGTGAGGAGGGCAGACCCAGAGAGAGCCAAGTCATACAGCTTGCGTGACAGAATTGGAATCAGCACCAGGTCTTGATCTTCCTGTGCAGCAGGACCCTACAGACAGACCCTGTGTCTGTTGTGCACCAGGCACCCAGATAGACGCAGGGCAGATGAAACTGCTCCCAGCTTGAGCTACGTTTTAGGTACAGAGATCAGAGGTGTTCACAAAGACACTGCCCGAGAATCAGAAATAGACCGGATGTCCATTTGAACGTACAAGCAAACGTGGCCAGGTGGTGGGATCACAGTCAACTTTTTCATTCTTCCTATATGTTCTTTTTTCCAATAGTACATGTTATTTTTTAAGAGAAAAAACTTTAATTATAACATGAGAAAAGATATCTGATTCTCAATATAGATGCTATAAAAAGTATCTCAAATGAATGCTCCAAATCAGATCTGGATTCCAGCACTTTCCAGCTGTATGGTCTTGGGCCAATTACGTATCCTCTCTGAGCTTTGTTTCCTCATCTTAAGAATGTAAATGTCAAAGCCAGCCTGCCGGCCAAAGTCATTGTGAGGATGGAGATACATGCCTCTGTAGGCACATGATACATGCATCAGGAGATGGGGAAGGGGTCAGAAGGTTTCCTGGAAGAGGTGAGATGGAAGGGATTTCTGGAGGGAGAACATTCAGAGAGAGGAGCAGGGAGAGCAGAAGCACAGAGGTGAGGGGAAACTGGGCTGAGCTCAGCCGGCGGGGGCCTTGAAGCCTGGCCAGGGAGCATGGGCACTCCTGGGCAGAGCTCCTAGAAGTGTCTGAGCAGCAGAATGACCTAGAGCCCTGTAATGGTGAGGCATGGTCTCCCTAGCACCCACGTAGAGGGTGGGTGGAAGGGTGGCAAGGTTGGGGTGGAGTGTAAGAGTTAGGCCAGAGGAAATTAGGGTCTGAACCCAGCAGCGGCAAGGAGGTGGGGGAAGGGGGTATTCAGAGACAGAGAAGGAAGCCTGGACTGGGCTCCCTGGGGCATGAGCTCCCTTTTGGCTGGGGAGTCAAGAGCAGCTGGAGGGAGGGTGAGAGTGGGGAGCAGCAAAGCCCACCTCTCCTCCCTTCCCTAAGCCCACTAGGGGGCTGGGTGGAGGCCAGAGGCTTTCAAAGGCAAAACTCTGGGCCCTCCCACCCAGGAGCCCCGGCTCTCTCCCTCCAGCTCTGGGGCGTTGCCTTCCACTGTTGAACAGTACTCCACCTGAACTCCCAGGGATTTCCAGTAACACCTCCATCTCCCAGGGAATCAGGTGGGCATCCTCCTGCCCCCACATCTCTGTCCTACACCCCTCCCGCACACAACCCCTCTGACTCTGTCTCTCCCCAACAGTGGTCTTCTTGACAGCCTCAATGCCCGTGACATCAGTGTTAAGATCTTTGAAGATTTTGCCCAATCCTGGTATTGGATTCTTGTGTGAGTCACCGATTCCGCTGCTCACTCCTTCCCTTCTGCCCTCCCCGATCCTCTGTCCCCGACCCTAATGTCTGAAACAGAAACTTTGGACAGGGGCGAAGGAGCCGGGGCCCCTGTCCCCAAACCCACCAAGATTTATAAGAGATAGGGGGACTAACCTCTGGGGACATTGGGCATGTGAGGCATTTGGGGGCCTCTGAAGGGGAGAAGATTTGAGGTCTGACCCTCAACTACCTCACCCTGCCTCCAGTGCCCTAGGTGTGGCTCTGGTCCTGAGCCTGCTGTTTATCCTGCTTCTGCGCCTGGTGGCCGGGCCCCTGGTGCTGGTGCTGATCCTCGGGGTGCTGGGCGTGCTGGCATATGGCATCTACCACTGCTGGATGGAGTACCGAGTGCTGCGGGACAAGGGCGCCTCCATCACTCAGCAGGGCATCACCACCAACCTCAGCGCCTACCGCAATGTCCAGGAGACCTGGCTGGTGGCCTGTGAGTGCCCTGCCCACCTCTGGACTTCCAGCCACCTGAGGGCTGCCCCGGGCCATGCTGAGCCCTGGGCCTGACGGAGGCCCCTCTGCCCCCTCTCCGCCCTCAGTGATCATGCTGGCTGTGCTTGAAGGCATCCTGCTGCTAATGCTCATCTTCCTGCGGCAGCGGATTCGCATCGCCATCGCCCTCCTGAAGGAGGCCAGCAAGTCAGGGCCTGTCTGGGAGGGAGGTGGGGCAGAGGACGGGGGGTGCAGGCATGGAACGGCAATTCTGGGAAGGTGGCAGGGAGCCCTGGAGGGGAAGGGCAGAATTATGCAGTGGTTAACACTGCCGTTTGACTCCGTTTTTCTGAGACTCGGTTTGCCCATCTATAAAATGGGGGTAATAATATTTCTTACTTTGTAGGGTTATCATGAGGATTAAGTGAGTTAGTGTCTTGTCAGGTTCCCAGAACGTGAAGCAGACCCTTCATTAGGAGAATTGAGTGTTAGCTGCGGTGGTGGTGGTTGCGGTTGATGGGCTGGAGCCCAGCAGGAGCCCAGACACACGGAGGAGAAGTAGCAGCTTTTTCCCAACTAGGACCATCAAGAGACCATACTTTGAGGACCCTGTTCCCTTACTCTCCCAGAAGCTGCCCAGATGGCTTCTCTGTGATTCTAATTTCCTCCAAGGGTCCCTAGCGCCTGATTCATTCAATTCAGTTGGTTCAATTAGCACCTCCTATGTGCCCAGCCTGGGGGGACAGAGCAGACCCTGGCAAGGACAGAGGTGGGGACCTTGCCAGGGTCAGCCCCATGAGAAGCTGGGTGGGGGCTGGGGACCGGGGCCATGCTGGTAGACTATTCTTACCTTCCTACAGGGCTGTGGGGCACATGATGTCTACCATGTTCTACCCGCTGGTCACCTTTGTCCTCCTGCTCATCTGCATTGTCTACTGGGCCATGACCGCCCTGTATCCTTTGTTCACATGGCCAGGTCCTCCTGGGGGGAGGGGAGGGGCAATACTCACCTATAAAATGCCTTAGTGCAATTGGAAGAAGGTGCCCCTTCCCCTGGGCAGACACAGGCCTGCCCCTGGACAGAGTTGAAGGAGTGAGCCCAGGCTGAATTCTAATCCTTTGTGCAGTGAACGACCTGCACAAGTACCTGGGAATGGGTCTCTGAGGAGGAGACCTGTACAGACCACCATGTGACTATGCTTTCCTTGACTCCCCTCTGGGTACCTGGCCACATCGGGGCAACCCCAATATGTCCTCTGGGCACCCAACGCCAGTTTGCCCAGCTGCGAGAAAGTGCAAATGAATACATCATGCAACCCCATGGTGAGGGGACTTAGGGTGGACATGGAGGCATCCATGGGGGTGAAGTGACCTTAGGGGCCAACTGCTCCAAATCCCTCATTGTGCAGCAGAGACTGAGGACCAGAGAGAAAAAGGAGTTCACTCAAGGTCACACAACAGGTCCCCAGCAGAGCCAGAAAGGGAGCCAGCACTGGACTCCAGATCCAGTACTCCTGCCGAGCTACCTCCTTATTCAGAGAAGGAAACTGAGGCTGGAAGAGAAGGCATACTGGCCCTGGGAAAGCTGGCTACCAGCACTTCCCACTCCTCCCCTGGACTTGCCTCTGCCAGGAGGACATTAGCTACTCAGTCTCCAGTCTCAGTCCATTCATCTGTAAAATGGAGATAATCCTAATATCTGTCCTCAGGGGAGCTGAGAAGATTAAACAACATTGGGCACATAAAGTGCTTTGAACAATGTCTGGCACCTGATAAGAGCTGACAGTTGTAGATGTGTTTTTGTTTAGTTGTTTTTGTTTTAGATAGGGTTCAAGCCCAGCACGGGGCCCAGTGCAACACTTGAACTCATGACCCTGAGATCAAGAGTGTGGCACTTAACCGACAGAGACACCCAGGTGCTCCAGTTTTGCTTAGTCTTTTGAAGTCTTTCTCCCTGGGAACATGGCGGCACCCTAGGCAAGAGGCGGGTGGGACTCGGCCTTCCCCACACTCCCTGCAGGCTCTCAGAAAGTGGCACTGAACTGCCCGCAATCTGCTGTCCTCAGAGCTTTCATGTGGCCAACTCATCTGAGCTGGGACGCACAGGCATCAGCTCACTCTATAAAAGGGGAGGGAGACTGGTTTACATTAGGGAGGACCCACCATGTGCCAGGCACTAGGTATGCAAAGCTGCAAATGACCTGGTTCTTGCTTTCGACTTGCTCAGGATCTAGCAGCAGAGACTGACACAAAGCCACACGAAGGGCAAATTAGTTTATTTTCTTATAAAATTTCAAACATACACTGAGCAATTTCAGCAATTATCAAGATTTTTGTCACATTTGCTGGACAGGGTGGTTTTTAAATTTCAGTTTCTTACTTTTTATCATGGAAATTTTCAAACACACACAAACCCTCAACTTCCCACTGTCCTGTTTCATCCATTCCTCCCCACCCCTGCAATTCTTTTTTTCTGGAGTTTTTAAAGGTAAATTCTGGACATGAGCGCCAATTCACTTGTAGACACATCAGGATGGATCTCCACAGATAAGGACTCTTTTTTTTTTTTAATGTTTTTATTTATTTTTGACACAGAGAGAGAGAGACAGAGCATGAGTGGGGGAGGGGCAGAGAGAGAGAGGGAGACACAGAATTTGAAGCAGGCTCCAGGCTCCGAGCTGTCAGCACAGAGCCTGATGCGCTGCTTGAACTCACGGACCACAAGATCATGACCTGAGCAGGAGTTGGACTGAGCCACCCAGGCACCCCGGGGTTTTTTTGTTTGTTTGTTTTTTTAAAGTAATCTCTACCCCCCAATGTGAGGCTTGACCCTAAGATCAAAAGTCACATGCTCTAGGGGCGCCTGGGTGGCGCACTCGGTTAAGCGTCCGGCTTCAGCCAGGTCACGATCTCGCGGTCCGTGAGTTCGAGCCCCGCGTCAGGCTCTGGGCTGATGGCTCGGAGCCTGGAGCCTGTTTCCGATTCTGTGTCTCCCTCTCTCTCTGCCCCTCCCCCGTTCATGCTCTGTCTCTCTCTGTCCCAAAAATAAATAAAAAACATTGAAAAAAAAAAATTTAAAAAAAAAAAAAAAAGTCACATGCTCTACTGACTGAGCCCACCAGGTGCCGCAACAGATAAGGATTTTTAAAAAGCATAACGACTATACCACTATCATACCCAACAAGGTTAGCAATGATTCCTTAATACCAGCTAATACCCAGTCTGTTCATTTTCGCTAGAAAGCATTCAGTGGAAGTTGCAGAGGCTATTTTAGAGGGGATTGCTGATTGGGTGCCAAGGTGCTGGTCACACTGCCTTCACGCCATTAAGGCTCAGCCCACGAGGCCTGGATGCTCTTGTGTCCATATGGAGACTGAGGGAAAACTAATTACTCTCACATGATAGGCAATCTGAACCCAACTTGAACCTGGAGAAGAATCTTCTGGAAGGAAATGGCTTCCCCAATTCAGGGAGGCTGCTACTCTGGGAGTGGCAGGAGTTGGCTGGGAATGACTCTACTCTGTCACCCCCAGGCCCAACCCGTGAACTCCTCATGCCCAGGACTGATGTGCATCTTCCAGAGCTACTCATCCACGGGTCTGGTCCAGCGTTCTCTCTTCAACTTGCAAATCTATGGGGTCCTTGGGCTATTCTGGACCCTCAACTGGGTACTGGCCCTGGGCCAGTGTGTCCTGGCTGGGGCTTTTGCCTCCTTCTACTGGGCCTTGGACAAGCGTCGGGACATCCCCACCTTCCCCCTGATCTCTGCCTTCATCCGCACACTCCGGTAAGCCTGGGGCAGGGAGCTGGGAATTGTGAGCATGGGAGTCCAGGGGTCCTGGAGCTGCCTCTACTTAACCCCTCTGCAGATACCACACTGGGTCGCTAGCCTTTGGAGCCCTCATCCTGACCCTTGTGCAGATAGCCCGGGTCGTTTTGGAGTACATTGACAACAAACTGAGAGGTGAGCAGCTAGCCCCTTGGGGAGCGGCTGTCAGGGGCCAGTGACCAAACATAAGTCGTCCCCCCCCGCTCCCCTTTACTCCCAGGAGCCCAGAACCCTGTGGCCCGCTGCATCATGTGCTGCTTTAAGTGCTGCCTCTGGTGCCTGGAGAAGTTTATCAAGTTCCTAAACCGCAATGCCTACATCATGGTAAGCCCTCCTACACAAGCAGCCCCTTGCTCTGGGGTCCCTTGGCCCAGGCCCCTGCCCTGGCCCAGGTAAGCTGTGCACAGGTAACTCTGATCTTTCGACCTCACTCAGATTGCCATCTACGGGAAGAATTTCTGTGTCTCAGCCAAAAATGCCTTCATGCTGCTCATGCGGAACATTGTCAGGTCAGGTTGTCCCCCACCCCCATGATCTCCCACCCAAGGCCGGGTTCCTGGGCATGCTGTGCTCAGAGGGCCTCGAGCTTGGTTTAATGTTCTGCTGCCTCCATCCATCTTCAAATGTGACCAATTTTCGTTTTACATCTGACACAGCAACTTATATAGCCAGTCCCATTTCTAACTCTGCCAGTCCCCTCATGCCCGACCCACCCCAACTTGCCATACAGGGTGGTCGTTCTGGACAAAGTTACAGACTTGCTGCTGTTCTTTGGGAAGCTGCTGGTGGTTGGAGGTGTTGGTAAGAACCAGGGCTGGGAGTTACAGGCACAAAGGGCAGGGGCACAGGGCAGCCAAACAGGTGACCTCAGAGAAGGGATGACACTGACCTCCAGACCTCTCCCACAGGGGTCCTGTCCTTCTTTTTTTTCACCGGTCGAATCCAGGGGCTGGGCACAAATTTTGAGAGCCCCTCCCTCAACTATTACTGGCTGCCCATCATGGTGAGTGATTCCCTGGCTCTGCCTTGCGGTCCAGCAACCCCCCAAAGGAAGTCTAACACGTCCTGTATCTTCCAGGTCTCCATCCTGGGAGCCTACGTCATCGCCAACGGCTTCTTCAGTGTTTTTGGCATGTGTGTGGACACACTCTTTCTCTGTTTCTGTAAGTAGACACCCTCTACCAGTTCTCCCAAATTTCAAGGTGCCAGATTATTTAGGGTTTTTTGGAGACCTGGTGCTTTTAGAAACAGCAATTTTGCTAGTTAACAACAACTTTGCTAGTTTGCTAATTGGCAGGGTCCCCCAAGAAAGAACATTTCAGGGGAGAGGACTCTGGTACCCTTCCCTAACTAGAAGTTAGTCACAAAAGACTTCCCAGCAGATGGCTGTAGTGAGTGGGGATTTTCTTACCCTCCTACATACAGTTGACCATTGAGCAACACAGGTTTGGACTCCACAGATCAACTTAAGTGTGGATTCTTTTTGATAAATACCGTACAATACTGTAAATGTATTTTCTCTTTCTTAGGATTTTCTTAACATTTTTTCCCTAGGTTATTTTATTGTAAGAATACAATACACAGTATATATAACATACAACATATGTCTTGTCTGTTTATATTATCAGTCCAACTTTGGATCAACAGTAGGCTATTAAATTTGGGGAATCAAAAGTCATAGGTGGATTGTTGACTGCACTGAGGTCAGCGCCCCTTAGCCCATGTGTCGCTCAAGGGTCAACTCTACATTCAAGATTTAGTACCTACTCCAATCTGTAATACCCGATTGACATGCATTTTGTTGTTGTTGTTGTTGTTGTTGTTGTTAGCGTTACCACGCTATGAAATATTATTGATCACACTTTACCGATGAGAAACAAATTATATAACCTACCCAGTAGGTTACAAAACCTGACCCGAAAAGAACAGCCCGTGGCGTTGCAGCCTAAAACCAGGCAGCTTGTCTCGTCTTCCCTGATTTTCCCGGGGAGTGGGGTGGTCCCAGAGGGTCCGCTCTAACGGTCTGTGTTGCGGCTCAGTGGAAGACCTGGAGAGGAATGACGGCTCCCTGAACAAGCCGTACTACATGCCCACAGCCCTTCTGAAGATTCTAGGCAAGAAGAACGAAGCGCTCCCGGGGGACAAGAAGAGGAAGAAATGAAAGATGTGGCCCTGATTCAGGGCTGCACCCCTCCTGTACAGCCTCCCAGCCTCACCCCTCCTTCCAGATCTCGATTTTGTAGTTTAAAAAAATTTATTAAAGGTTGATATTTTGTTTTCTCAAAAAGTCTGAGACTTTCATTCCCTCCATGACATGCAGTCCTTTTTTTGGTCGCTTTTTTTTTTCGCCACTAGCCCTTTAAAATAGGCTCCGCCCCCATGACGCTCCCCGGTGCCACGGCCAATCAAAAGGTTCCTGCGGAATGATGCCAGCCTCTTCTTCATCCCAGCCAATAAGCTGGGATGAAGTCCAGGTCACAGGCTCTGGGGCTTCAGAAAGAGCCAATTGGAGGGTCCAGCTCCAAGGCGCTAAAAGGTCATGTGGGGAGTCAGAGAGAGGAGTCAGCCAATTAGAGTCGCGGAAGTGCGGCAGGTGGCTCGACTCGGGACGGGTGGGGGTGGTGGGGAGGGAATAGCTAGCATTTAAAGGGCCCGGTCAGCTGACAGACGCCAGCCCGCGTCTAACCCAGCGGGCTTGGGTCTGGCTGCCCGGGGAGAGATGATGGCGGATCGAGCCGGACAAGTGCTCCTGGGCAGACCCGGGGACCCGCGGATGCCGGGGTTCTGGGGAGGCTGTAGAGTTCAGGTATTGGCCACGATCATCTTCCTGCTGCTTTTGTCTCTGGCAGAATCTGGCGCTAGGGCAAAGAATGACTTCAGCCTGGTGAGTCTCCCCTCGTATATCCCCATCCCCGACCCACGCGGGTGGTCTGTATCCAGCGTCCCCCGGGACGCGGGCTGCTGAGATCCCTCTCCTCCGAGGGACTCTCCCGCCGCTCTCGGACCCCGTTTCCTCCATCCATTCCCAACCCCTCTTCCTCAACGGGTCCTTGTCCTCTTGCCCTCTGAGTCTCCTCTTCATTCCAGCTCCTTCTCCACCTCCAACCTCCCAGAAGGTTCCTTCTGCCCTTCCCCCGCTCCGAGCCCCCAGCTTTGTTCCAAACTGTCCTCAGGTTCCCCTTCCTTATTCTAGGACACACACCCCCTCCCACTCTGATTCCCAGCACCCCGTCTTTCCCAGGGACACTCGACTCGGAGCCACTATTCAACCGTCCTAAAACCTGAAGTCAAATTTGTATTGATCCTTCCTCCTCCCTTCGCAGGTTCAGCCGCTGGTGACCATGGAGCAGCTGCTGTGGGTAAGCGGGAGGCAGATCGGTTCTGTGCACACCTTCCGAATTCCGCTCATCACAACCACTCCTCAGGGCACTCTCCTTGCCTTTGCTGAGGCCAGAAAAATGTCCACATCGGATGAGGGGGCCAAGTTCATTGCTCTTCGTAGGTCCTTGGACCAAGGTATAAAGATTCCTGAGTGGCAAGTGCTGGTGTTAGGCTGGATGGGTGGGGAGACTGACCTGCCCAAGGGCTCTTGACATAGGACCTCTGGGAAGGCTCGAGGCCTGAGTCCCTGAGGGGACTTAAGGAGGGAAGCAGTACAGAGCAGTGATCTGGAAATTGTAATCACCTAGGGTTGAACATTCAAAATTTATTGAGCACCTGCTATATACAGAAACTGTTCTAGGTTGTGTGAGTATGGCTGTGAACAAAGTAGACCAAAAATCCCTGTCCTCGTGGGGCTTATATTGTCTGTGGGGAGACCGACAATAAGCATAATAAATAGGCAAGTTTATTTTTTGTATTGGAAAGGGATAAATATAATGGAGAGAAATAAAACAAGATGTTGCAGATTGGTTGCAATTTTAAATAGGTGACTTTTGAGTAAAGAAGGTGAGAGTAACCCTGAGGAAGAGTGTACCAGGCAGATGTCACAAGCCTGTGGCTTTTCTCCAGGAGAAAACTATTTGAGGAATGAGAAGGAGCTTGTGGGATAGGATGGAGTGAGCAAGGGTAGAATAGATAAGGTCAGACACGTAAGGCGGGGGTGGGGGAGGCAGGTTTTTAGGGCTCTGGGGCCATTCTAAGGCCTTAGAGCCCTAGCAAGAGGTGGAAATTAACAGGGAGAGGTAGAAAAGGCTTCGAGTGCTCACCCTGGATTTCTTCTCTTTTTTCTTTAGGCAGCACATGGTCTCCTACAGCCTTCATTGTAGATGATGGGGACACCCCGGATGGGCTGAACCTGGGGGCAGTGGTGAACGATATGGAGACAGGAGTGGTGTTTCTTTTCTATTCCCTCTGTGCTCACAAGGCTGGCTGCCAGGTGGCCTCCACTATGTTGGTGTGGAGCAAAGATGATGGTGTTTCCTGGAGCCCTCCCCGGAACCTCTCCTTGGATATTGGCACCGAGATGTTTGCCCCCGGACCAGGCTCAGGCATTCAGGTCTCTATCCTGAGATGGGTGGAGGGGGCTGCCTTTTGGAGAGTCTGGAAGATGCCCCCAATTAGACTTTTTCCCAGGGAGAAGGACTTATGAAGTCAGATTTTCTCTTAGATGGGATTCCTTGGAAGAAAGGGGCATCCTGGGAGGAACCCCCTCCTGAGGAAAGATAGAATTTTGCCATTGTCTTCCCATTTGGGGGTTGTACACAGCTTGGTGAGTGAGCACACCAAACATGGGTTTAAGCTCCCATACACCTCTGTGGCTGGACCCCCTTGTTTGATGCACAACCTATCTGGTGTATACCCTAGATGTCCTAAAGGAGCTTATTCTGCAAGAGTTTCTTAATTCAGGCAGTGGATACTTATGGGATCCTCCTGGGACCCTCAGTACCAAGGACAGAATTGAAGAGGACCAGATGTATTCTCACACTTAGGAGGTGATGGGTTCTCCTTCTCTACCTGTGAGCCTCTACAGTGTCTCCCTCAGTGACATCCAGCTTCCTTTCCCACAGAAACAGCGGGAGCCGCGGAAGGGCCGCCTCATCGTGTGTGGCCATGGGACACTGGAGCGGGATGGGGTCTTCTGCCTCCTCAGTGATGATCACGGTGCCACCTGGCGCTATGGCAGTGGGGTCAGCGGCATCCCCTATGGCCAGCCCAAGCGGGAAAACGATTTCAACCCTGATGAGTGCCAGGTCAGGAGTCCATGGGTTATTCCCCACCCTCTCCACAGGCCCTGCCCTCCAGAGCACCATTTCACTCACAGACCCAGGATTTGCCCTGCCCCCTCCCTGGGTCTTCCTGAAGCCATTTTCCCTCTCTTCAGCCCTATGAGCTCCCAGATGGCTCAGTCGTCATCAACGCCCGGAACCAGAACAACTACCACTGCCATTGCCGAATTGTCCTCCGCAGCTACGATGCCTGTGATACCATACGGCCTCGCGATGTGACCTTCGACCCTGAGCTTGTGGACCCTGTGGTAGCTGCAGGAGCTGTAGCCACCAGCTCCGGCATTGTCTTCTTCTCCAATCCAGCCCATCCAGAGTTCCGTGAGTGTCTGTTGGGGGGGGGTCGTCAGGGGAGCCCCTTTTATCTAGAGAGGGTGTGGCCACAGACCCTCCTTTTTCTGACTCTGCTGCCCTCCCCAGGAGTGAACCTGACCCTGCGTTGGAGTTTCAGCAATGGTACATCATGGCGGAAAGAGACAGTCCAGCTGTGGCCAGGCCCCAGTGGCTACTCCTCACTGGCAGCCCTGGAGGGCAACGTAGGCGGGAAGGACCAGGCCCCCCAGCTCTACGTCCTGTATGAGAAAGGCCGGAATCAGTACACCGAGAGCATCTCCCTGGCCAAAGTCAGCGTGTATGGGACACTCTGAGCTGTACACCTGCCACCAGGGTAGAAGGCCCTGGACTCAGCCTTCAGAACCATGGGCCCGTAGCGGGTCTGCTAGAGGTGCCTAAAAGACAGTTCCACCTGCCTGTAGACTGTAGCCTTTTGCAAAATCGATTTCTCTTTGACAGGGAAGTCACTCTTTTAGGACTACAAGCCTGGCTTGTTCCATACAGGGTGTCCTGCCCTCACTTGGGAGCACATCCCTTCCACATCATTGCTGGCTCTGGCCCCCTACCCCCTTTTGCCTTCCTAGGGCAGTGATTGGTCCTTTTTTTAGGCGGGGTTAGGTAGGCCTGTGGAATTGAATATATTTGGACTCAGGGAATTGGGGAAGGCTGAGCTTCCTCTTTAGGGTAAGATACTGGCTATGGAGCAGGTTGGTGAAAGTACTGTAAGGGCAATATTTGGATTCAGGGTAAAGAACTAGGTGCGCCACCCACCTAGACTATTTATAAATTGAACTATTTGTAACTTAACATTTTTAATGAAGGAGAGTGAGCACTTGTAATGTCTCTGTGGTTCTGTCCATGCAGATGCGTGTTCTTCACGTACCCTTGTAAGAGGCTGGGAATGAGCTCTGTGGAAGAAGCTGCTGTTGCCCATGAAAGTCGCAGCACTTTGGCGGTTAAATCCTCTTTTCCCTTTCACATCTTCCTCATCACAGAAAAACAGATTCATCTTCATAGGTGTCATGAGGAGTAGCAGGGGGAGCCCCATGAGATATTAAGCAATCTGCTCTGTTTTATATCTGAGATGGAGTGGGATACTGTCTTCCATCAAGCCAGGGGCAGGTGTGTGAAATGCAGATGGAAAGCCTTTCCCAGGCCAGCCCAGCCCAGCAGAGAAATAAGCAGTGTGACAATTTACCTGAGAAAATAGCACCATCCTAAGGCAGATGCTATTAAAAGAACACATGAGTGGAAGAGCCATGCCTTTACTCCATGTGGAAAGAAAATACAATGCCTACATAAGCTTTGGTGGTCTGAATCTCAAAGACTCGGGGCGCTGGGTGGGTCAATTGGTTAAGCATCCTGACTCTTGGTTTCAGCTCAGGTCATGATCTCACGGTTCATGAGTTCAAGCCCCACATTGGGCTCTGTGCTGACAATGTGGAGCCTGCCTGGGATTCTTCTCTCCTCTGTTTCCTTTCCTTTCCTGCTCATGTTCTCTCTCTCTCTCTCTCTCAAAAAAAAAAAAAAAAAAACTCCCTTTTCCTCTACCCCTCCCCCTGCTCCGTCAATAAAAATTTTAAAAAATGAGGGGCGCCTGGGTGGCTCAGTCGGTTAAGCGTCCGACTTCGGCTCAGGTCACGATCTCGCGGTATGTGAGTTTGAGCCCCGCGTCGGGCTCTGTGCTGACTGCTCAGAGCCTGGAGCCTGTTTCAGATTCTGTGTCTCCCTCTCTCTCTGACCCTCCCCCGTTCATGCTCTGTCTCTCTTTGTCTCAAAAATAAATAAATGTTAAAAAAAAAAAATTTTTTTTTAAATTTTTAAAAAATGAAAGAATGTCAAAGACTGAGGAATAAGGGTCACATTGACATACAGTTGCAGTTTATTTTACTTTCAACTTCCTTCTCTAAGAAATGTTAGGATAATTCATTCCATCAGAAAAAGTGAAAAAATGGAATAATCTCACTGTATATGAGGATATGGTGTAATTTAATTTTGTTATATTTTATCCAGAATTTGTGGTCAATAATGTAATACTTTAATTTTTTGACTTACAGACATTTGTGAAAACAAAGGTAGAGAAAATGGGTTAATGAACCCCGTGTACACCCTATGTATCCAACGTTTGCTTCTTATTTTTTCTTTTTCACTTTGATTTTTTTTTTTTTTGAGAGAGAGAGAGAGAGAGGTAGGAAGAAAAATCCCAAGCCAGCTTTGCACTGTTAACACCGAGCCTGACGCAGAGCTTGATTCCACAAACTGTGAGATCATGACCTGAGCCAAAACCAAGAGTTAAATGCTTAACCAATTGAGCCACCCAGGCACCCCTCTTTGTTGAAATACTTTGAAGCAAATATCAGACCTTGTGACATTCATCCCTACCTTTTTTCCTTTTTTTTTTTTTTTTTCTTTTTAAGAGCGAAAGTTCATGCACAAGAGCAGGGGAGGGGGCAGAGGGAGAGACAGAATCTTAAGCAGGCTCCACATTCAGCAAGGAGCCCAACAAGGATCCCACGACCTTGAAATATAAGCGGAGCTGAAATCGAGTCAAACACTCAATAAACTGAGCCACCCAGGTGCCTCCACCCTTACATTCTTGAGTGTGCATCTCACCCTTTAAAATGGAACATTTTATTATGTAACCATAATGCCATTGCACACCCATAACATTAACTCTGGTATTATCTAATACCCAGTCAACGTGCAAATTTCATCAAATGTCTCAATGTCTTATTTATAGTTGATTTGTTCAAATCAGGATCCAGGGGTGCCTGGGTGGCTCAGTCAGTTGAGCAGCTGATTTCAGCTCAGGTCATGATCTCACAGTTTGTGAGTTCCAGTCCCGCATAGGGCTCTATGCTGACAGTTTGGAGCCTGGAGCCTACTTTGGGTTCTGTGTCTCCCTCTGTCTCTCTCTGCCCCTCACCTGCTTGTTCTCTCTCAAAAAATAAAATAAATAAAATAAAATTAAATAAATCAGGATCCAAAAAACCTACGTATTTCCTTTTTTTTTTTTTTTTAAAGTTTATTTATTTATGTTTAGGAGCGAGAGAGGCTCTGCATCGCCAGTGCAGAGTCGGATGCGGGGCTCAACCCACAAACCATGAGATCATGAGCTGAAATCGAGAATTGGATGCTTAACCGACTGAGCCACTCAGGCACCCTGAAACCCTGTACATTTTATTTTGATGTGTCTTAAACCTAGGTTGATCAATAGTCCCACCTCTCCTCTTTGTTTTTCTTGATAACACCTATGCAGAAATAAAGGCATTCGTCCTATAGAACTTTCCACTCTGATTTGTCAGCTTCCTCAGAGTGTCATTTAACTCCTTCGTCTTTCACATTTCCAATGATCAAACCTGAAGATTTGGCTTCCCATTCCATCTGGGGAGGGGGGGTGGTCAGTGGGACAAGATCCTTCACAGGTGCTGTGTGCTTCCTGTTCCGAGTCCTGGGGGTGGGGGGCAAGTACTGTCTGCCCCTCCCTCTCGGAGTAAAGCTGAGATTGAGCAGTGGGTTCAGATGGCCACAGCCTGACCCCTCCTTTGTAAGTTTCCCCCAACAACCTTCCAACTGTCAATTTCATTCACAGGTGGGTTTTGCCTGAATCAATTATTTTGAGGGGTTGTGAAATGTTGATTTTTAAATTCTATTATTTCTACCCCATTTATTACCTGGAATTCTTCGGTAAAAAAAAGAGCTGTCCCTCATCAAGGCTGTTGGATTACCCTGAAGCATGGTTTGTAGGGAAAGGCAGGGTAAATGCTTAATTTCCCCCTTTCCCTTGCCAGTTGTGAGTAAACTGATGTAATACTTTGACTTGGCCAGTAAATCACACTGTTACCAACCACACAGGAGACAGAGAGGAAGACTCTCTGGCTGGCAGGCGGAAGCAGGGGGATATATGAGGGAAGAAAGAAAAGAGAACCCTGGGCAGCTTGGTTGTAGGGCTCTGCTTTTCTTTTCTTTCTTTCTTTTTTTTTTTTTTAAGTTTATTTTTATTTTTGAGGGAGAGGGAAAGAGTGTGAGCAAGGGAGGGGCAGTGAGAGAGGGAGACACAGAATCCGAAGCAGGCTTCAGTCTCTGAGCTGTCAGCACAGAGCCTGACATGGGAATCCAACTCACATTCCTCAAGATCATGACCTGAACCGAAGTCATCCACTTAACGGAATGAGCCACCCAGGTGCCCCCAGGCTCTGCTTTTCTAATGCAGATCACAAAATAGGTATGGCATTGGAAGAATTAAGGGGGTGGCATCTGCAGCAGTTGGGACATCTGCTGATACCACTAAAAATTGCACATCTGACAAAGTTTTGCTAAACAACTTTATTAGAAATACTGGAAGAAAGAGAGGAAATGATGCCATGAATGTCTGACCCATGAGCTACTGTGTCATGAAGTAGACATGGCAGAAGGCTTGTGAAGAGTGACCATGTTCCTTCTTAGCCACCAACCCTCAGCTGAGAGAGGATTCTCCCCAGGAGTGGGTGGGGCAGAGCCCTGGGCCCCACCCCAGACCTTCAGGTTCAGTATTCTAGTAAGAGTCTGGGACCTCGCGTTTTTAAAAAAAATTTTTTTAATCTTTATTTATTTTTGAGAGAGAGACAGAGTGTGAGCAGGGGAGGAGAAGAGAGAGAGGGAGACACAGAATCCGAAGCAGGCTCCAGGCTCTGAGCTGCCAGCACAGAGCCCGATGCAGGGCTCGAACTCATGAACTGTGAGATCATGACCTGAGCTGAAGTTGGACGCTCAGCTGACTGAGCCACCCAGGCGCCCCTGGGACCTCGCATTTTAACAGGAACTGCAGGAGAGGCTGATGCTGGGGTCTTTAGACTGCACTTTGGGAAACTTTCTCTTAGACATTTAGCCTAGACTCAGAAAGAATAAACTTCAAAACACTGTAGAAAAGATCTCAAAAGAGAAACTAAGTAGGAAGAATTTATGTCTAAAGAAACCAATAACCCTTAAAGCTAGCAGGGTTAACCTGCTGTTTACCCTGTTTACCCAAGCATCTTTTTTTTTTAAGTTTTATTTACTTAATTAATCTCTACAGCCAATATGGAGCTCGAACTCACAACCCCGAGATTAAGATTCTATTGACTGAGCCAGCCAGGCACCCCATCTTGAATACCCGCCACAACAGATGGCACATGGTGGGTGCCTCATACAGGAGGAAAGACAAATCTAGGTGGGTAAGGAGCTAGTGTCGTCCCAGATGGACATCTGCACTCCTTGGGAACATGTTAGAAATGCTTGACTGCCCCCCTGTCCAGAACCCCAAAGCCACCCCTACACCAAGACCTACAGAGTCAGAAGCTCTGGGGGTGGGGCCCAGCAATCAGTGTATTAACTCTCCAGGGGACTTATGCACATTCAAGTTTGAAAACCAGGATTAGAACAAATGTCAAGTGTGCAGAAAGGGTAGAAGAACTTTTTGTTGGCTTTTTTTTTTCTTTTAATGTAAAGGGGGAATTGGAAGGAATGTCAGGAAGCTAGAAGAGGAAGCTATAGTGCTTATCTGTACAAATGGGACGGAGCTGACTAGAGACTGAAGCCTGGTGGAGTGCCTCCTAGGTAAGCAGCCATATTCTAGCATGGAGCCCACCCCTAGCACAGCCACCTCCCCTCACACACTCTCAGCCCTCCCCAGCGTCTTGGCTCAGAATTGAACCAACTCTGGGCTCTCTCTCCCAGTCCTCAGGCTGCCCTTAAAACAGTGGGAAAAGGTCAGGTGTGCCTGGGTTGCTCAGTTGGTTAAGTGTCTGACTCTTGGTTTAGGCTCAGGTCATGATCTTGTGGTTCCTGAGTTTGAGCCCTGCATGGGGCTCCATGTAGCCTGCTTGGTATTCTCTCTCTCTCTATCTCTGTCCCTCCCCCATTCACACACACTCTCTCTCAAAATAAATAAACTTTAAAAAAAAACCCACATTTTTACTGTAAGGCTTAGCCTACACAAAAGTAAGGGATCTTCACAAACCATAAATAATAGAAAGCAAGAATCCAGAAAATCAAGTGGACTTGGAGGCTCCATTTGCCCTGGGGACATCAGCCAATGCTCAGTGCCAAAATCGGGGTTTCAGTGGACCTCAGATTTGCAGTCCAAAGATAAAGCCAGGGGCCTGAGGAGGACTAGAAATTAAACAAGAACGTTCTTCCTGCCCCCTCCTTTACCCCCAACAAAGCAGGACTGTACTTTGGGTGCGTAACTTAAGGGAACACCAAAAAACTCGGGAATCAAGATAAATAATATTTGAAGGCAATATTTCTAAAAACCAAATTGGCAAACTACAGCTCACAAGCTGGCTGCCTCTTTTTGTAAACCAAGTATCTTCAGTGGGTGAACTGGCCTCCATCTTTGTTCTGGATTCAGGTGGGGGAAGCGTGTCTGGAAAACTCCTCAGAGAAGTTCATACTCCTGTGGGATCGGGACCAGAAATCACATTCTCTGTGGCCTCCAAATTTGCAAGCCACAAGTTTAGCGGCACCAGATCTTAAGTTCAGTGATAATACATGTTATTAGTCTTCTTTAAACTGTACATAATTAGGGGCGCCTGGCTGCCTGGGTCATGAGTTGAAGCCCCTCCTTGGGCCTAGAGCTTACTTTTAAAAAGTAATAGTAGGGGCACCTGGGTGGCTCAGTCGGTTAAGCGTCTGACTTCGGCTCAGGTCATGATCTTGCGGTCTGTGGGTTCGAGCCCCGTGTTGGGCTCTGTGCTGACCACTCAGAGCCTGGAGCCTGTTTCATATTCTGTGTCTCCCTCTCTCTCTGCCCCTCCCCCATTCATGCTCTGTCTCTCTCTGTCTCAAAAATAAATAAACGTTAAAAAAAATAAAAAAGTAATAGTAATAAACTGTACATAATTATTATATGCACTGTATATATAATATATAGATAATTGGCTTTTTGCCTCAGTATCTTAAGCCCATCTAACATTGTTATGTTCCTATCAATTAACCAATTTAAGGGACATGTATTGTTTGCCATCTATAGATCTTGGTTCTGTTATTTGTTATTACTTTTTTTAATAATATTTTTTTAAGTTTATTTATGTATTTTGAGAGATACAGAGTGAGAGAGAGCACGAGTTGGGGAGGGGCAGAGGAAGAGGGAGAGAGAGAATCCGAAGCAAACTACCTGCTGTAAGCCCAGAGCCTGATGTGGGGCTCAATCTCTCAAAACATGAGCTCATGACCTGAGTTGAAATCAAGAGTTGGACACTTAATCAACTGAGCCACCCAGGCGCCCCAGGTTCTTTTATTTTTAAGTCCCTGGATGGGGCACGTGGGTGGCTGAGTCGGTTAAACGTCCAATTTTGGCTCAGGTCATGATCTCGCGGTCCATGAGTTCAAACCCTGTGTCGATTCTGTGCTGACAGCTCAGAGCCTGGAGCCTGTTTCAGATTCTGTGTCTCCCTCTCTCTCTGACCCTACCCCATTCATGCTGTCTCTCTGTCTCAAAAATAAATAAATGTTAAAAAAAAAAATTAAACCCCTGGAGATGTTGAGATGCCCTTACTACTATTGGAGGCAGGAGCCCAAGCAATATCCAGGAACTATCATGGGTTTGCTGAGGTTGTCATGCCAACCCCAACAGCATTTCACTGGCCACAATATTTTTTTAAGTTTATTTATTTATTTTGAGAGAGAGAGAGGGAGAGGCAGAGAGAGAGATAGAGAGGGAGGGAGGGAGGGAGGAAGAGAGAGAATCTCAAGCAGGCTCTGTATTGTCAACCCAGAGCCTGACATGGAGCTAGAACTCACAAACTGTGAGATCATGACCCGAGCTGAGATCAAGAGGCAGGCAGATGCTTAACTGACTGAGTGAGCCAGGCTCCCCTTGCTGGCCACAATTTTAAAAGCGGAGATTAGGGGAGGACAGTGTCTTAGCATGTCTGGGTATCAGCAAGGCATTTGATAAGGTCAAAGGGGACCACAGGGCAATTTCACTGGTGTCATGTATACAAAAAAGAGAGGGAATTCATTTACCATCATTGGAAGAGACTTTTATACCAACTCCTTACACATATTATACGATAAATAAAAGAAAAGAATGAATCATTTATCCTGCCTTTTCAGCAGGAACAAGTAATTCAAGTTAGACAAAATATCAGTTGATGAGATAAGTTATTTATTACTTATTTTACAGCAGAATATCATCTAATAAGTATAGGAATAATAATCAAATTAGATCATCATTTTGCAAACGAATGAAATAACTCAGGTGAAGGAGTTCAGAGCACATCACCCCAAAACATGCTGCCTTGGCATGTTGATTATTTTGAATTAAGAGCACTTGAGAAACGACAACTGCAAAAAGAGCCCTCTGGCCTTCCTTTTTCTTCCTGAAAGCAGGAGATAAACCTCCCATGTGAGAGTTGCCCTCCCTTTAGCCAGAGGAAGGAAGACATTCTCATTTTCAAGGACAAGAGGCTGAGACTCAGTGAATGCTACACTGAGACCTTGTTAAAATTATTCTGATTTCCTGTCACCTCCCCACAGTTTGGTCATTTTCCCACAACTGCCTCTTTGTTCAGTCCCACAGAAAAGCAAGTAAGTTTCACCATGTCCCTGGGTCTTCATTTCCATGTGAAGGCTCCAGTGTCATGTAAAGCTTATATTAAGTACATTTGTATGCTTCTTTCCTGCTAATTTGTCTTAATTTTCAGACCCAGCCAGGGACCCTACAAGGGTCAGGGAACACATCCCCCCTCAAGATCCTCAGTGGTTGCTAAAATCATTAGGCTAAAGGTTGATAGAGAACTGGATATTCGTTCATATGGATTTTCGTTTTTTGGCACCAATCACAAGCAGGGAGAGTACCTCAACAATGAAGACATCTAGGGGTCACCACTTTAACTGGGCAACCAAGCTGAGATCAAGAATGGGACACATGAGTTCGCAGGGTGGCTCAGTCAGTTGAGTGTCTGACTCTTGATTTCAGCTCAGGTCATGATCTCATGGTTCGTGGGATCAAGCCCTGCTTAAGGGCTCTGCGCTGACAGCATGGAGCCTGCTTGGGATTCTCTCTCCCTTTCTCTGCCCTTCCCCAGCATGCACACATGCATGCTCTCTCTCTCTCTCAAAATAAATAAATAAATTTAAAAAGAAAAAAAAAAAAAAAGAAGAAGAAGAATGGGACACATAGAGGCTGCCTGGCTGGCTCAGTCAGTGGAGCATATGACTCTTGATCTCAGGGTTGTAAGTTCAATCCCCACATCAGGCATGGAGCCTACTTTAAAAAGAAAACAAACAAACAAACAAAAACCAGAATGGGACAAGTAGGTATGATCCCCCTGATACTAGGCCCTGTGAAGTACATAGCATGTGGTAAACTGAAAATGACCCCCTAAAAGAATATCCACATCCTAGCCCCTGGAACCTGGGAATGCTGCCTTTCTAGGGAAAAAGAGAATCTTTGCAGGTGTAATCTGATCAAGGATTTTGAGGGGCACCTGGGTGGCTTAGTTGGTTAAGCATCCGACTCTTGGTTTCAGCTCAGGTCATGATCCCGTGGCTTTGTGGATTGGAGCCCCACATTGGGCTCTGTGCTGACAGTGTGGAGCCTGCTTGGGATTTTCTCTCTCTCCCTCTCTCTGCCCCTCCCCCACCTGTGCTGTTTCTCTCTCAAAATAAGTAAATAAACTTAAAAAAAAATCAAGGATTTTGACATGGGGAGATTATCCTGGATTATCTGGTGGGCCCTAAATGCAACCATATATATGGAAAGCTGAGGAAGATTCAACAAACACAGAGTGAAGAGAAGGTGACACAGAGGCAGATTAGAGTGATGTGACCACAAGTCACAAGAAATGCCAACAGCTACCAGAAGCTGGAAGAGACAAGCAATGGCTTCTCTCCTAGTGTCTCTGGAGGGCACAAGTCCCTGTGGACAACTTGATTTTGGCCCAATGAAACTGTTGTAGACTTCTAGCCTCCAGAACTGTGAGGGAATAAATATCTGTGGTTGTATACAGCCAAGTGAAGTGTTCTTGGCCAGACTATGTAACCACATTCTAAGTAGGCCTTTAGGGGCAACCTCCAGTTTAAAGAAAATACAGAGGAGATCCAGGAACAAGTTAAAGACACCCAGGGGGCACAATTAGACAAAGCCAATACGTGGAATACTCTACAAGATGACTGGATGACTGGCATAGTCCCTTCGAAAGATCAATGCCCCCAGAAAGGAGAAAAGAGAAGGGTATTCTAGAATCAAAAGATGTAACATAAAATAAAGTGTTTGATCCTTGATTGGATACTGGCTCTTTAAAAAACAACAACTGGGAGCATCTGCGTGGGTCAGTTGGTTAAGCATCTGACTTGGGCTCAGGTCATGATCTCATGGTTCGTGAGTTCGAACTCCAAGTCGGGCTCTGTGCTAATGGTGCAGAACTTGGAGCCTCCTTCAGATTCTGTGTCTCCCTCTCTTTTGCCCCTCATCTGTTCATGCTCTATCTCTCTCAAAAACAAATAAGCATTAGGGGCACCTGTGTGGCTCAGTAGCTTAAGCGTCCGACTTTGGTTCAGGTCATGATCTCGCATGAGTTTGTGAGTTCAAGCCCTGTGTCGGGCTCTGTGCTGACAGCTCGGAGCCTGGAGCCTGCTTTGGATTCTGTGTCTCCCTCTCTCTCTGCTCTTTCCCCGCTCGTGCTCTGTCTCTGTCAATCAAAAATAAATAAATCTAAAAAAAAAATAGTAAGCATTAAAAAAAAAAAAAAACTGGGGCGCCTGGGTGGCTCAGTCGGTTAAGCGTCCGACTTCGGCTCAGGTCATGATCTCACGGTCTGTGAGTTCGAGCCCCGTGTCGGGCTCTGTGCTGACAGCTCGGAGCTCGGAGCCTGGAGCCTGCTTCCAATTCTGTGTCTCCCTCTCTCTCTGACCCTCCCCTGTTCATGCTCTGTCTCTCTCTGTCTCAAAAATAAATAAACATTAAAAAAAAAAAACTGCCATAAAAGACATTTGGGGAACAGTTGGAAAACTTTGAATAGCAAGTATAAGTAAAATGATGAATTATTGCCAATTTCCTTAGGTATGATAACAGTATAGTGGATATGCCTTACATTGTGGACATGCATGTTGAGGTAGAGATAAAATGTCATGATAATTCACTTTGAAATGAACCTGCTAAATGTGTATATATACACACATACACACATATAATTTAATGTATATATTTTTTAATTTTCTTTTTTTAAATTTTTTTAATGTTTATTTTTGAGAGAGAGACAGAGACAGAGCAGGAGCAGGGCAGGGGCAGAGAGAGAGGGAGACACAGAATCTGAAGCAGGCTGCACAAAGCCTGTTGCGGGGCTCAAACTCATGAACTGTGAGATCATGACCTAGGCTGAAGTTGGACACTTAACCGACTGAGCCACCCAGGTGCCCCTCTTTGTTTTTTTTTTTTCAGTAACCTCTAGGCCCAGGGCACTTAGGTGGCTCAGTCGGTTAAGCAACCCACTCTCGATTTCAGCTCAGATCATGATTTCACCGCATCTGGCTCTGGGCTGGCAGCATGCAGCCTGCTTGGGATTCTCTCTCTGTCCCTCTCCACCTCTCAAAACAAATAAACATTAAAAAAAAAAAAAAAAAAAAGGTAAGCTCTAGGCCTAACATGGGGTTTGAACTCAGTGAACCCAAGATCAAGATCGCATGCTCTACTGGCTAAGCCAGCTATGCACCACTAATTTTATATATAGAGACATATTTTTTTGAATATGGAAAAATGCTGACAATTGTTGTATTTAGATGTGGGTGTATTGGTGTTCTTTGTACTATTCTTCCATTTTATTTATTTGTTTGTTTTTAAAAAAAATTTTTTAATGTTTTTAATTTATTTTTGAAGGAGAGAGAGAGAGAGACAGCATGAGCGGGGGAGGGGCAGGGAGAGAAGGAGACAGAATTCCAAGCAGGCTCCAGGCTCTTAGCTGGCAGCACAGAGTCCGATGCGGGGCTTGAACCCACAAACTGTGAGATCACCTGAGCTGAAGCCCGACGCTCACCCGACTGAGCCACTGAGGCGCCCTTGTTTGTTTTTAATCTGCATCCAAGTTAGCTAGCATACCATGCGATAATGATTGTAGGGGTAGTTTCCAGTGATACATCCCCTATGTATAACACCCAGTGCTCATCCCAACAAGTGTCTTCCTTAATGCCTCCTTACCCATTTAGCCCATCCCCCCACCCACAACCCCCCCCAGCAATCCTGTTTCTTCTCTGTATTTAAGAGTCTCCTTGGCTAAAATGAACAAATCAGGAGACTATAGATGCTGGAGAGGATGTGGAGAGACAGGAACCCTCTTGCACTGTTGGTGGGAATGCAAACTGGTGCAGCCGCTCTGGAAAACAGTGTGGAGGTTCCTCAGAAAATTAAAAATAGACCTACCCTATGACCCAGGAATAGCACTGCTAGGAATTTACCCAAGGGATACAGGAGTGTTGATGCATAGGGGCACTTGTACCCCAATGTTTATAGCAGTACTTTCAACGATACCCAAATTATGGAAAGAGCCTAAATGTCCACCAACTGATGAATGGAGAAAGAAATTGTGGTTTATATACACAATGGAGTACTACGTGGCAATGAGAAAGAATGAAATATGGCCTTTTGTAGCAACGTGGATAGAACTGGAGAGTGTTATGCTAAGTGGAGTAAGTCATACAGAGAAAGACAGATACCATATGTTTTCACTCTTACGTGGATCCTGAGAAACTTAACAGAAGACCATGGGGGAGGGGAAGAAAAAAAAAGAGAGGGAGGGAGGCAAACCATAAGAGACTCTTAAAAACTGAGAATAAACTGAGGGTTGATGGGGGTGGGAGGGAGGGGAAAGTGGGTGATGGGCAATGAGGAGGGCACCTGTTGGGATGAGCACTGGGTGGTGTATGGAAACCAATTTGACAATAAATTTCATATTAAAAAAAAAGAAAAATACAGAAAGAACCTGTTAAACATTAAGCTGTTAATTATAAAAAGAAGTCCCTTATGTTTTGTCCCCCTCCCTGTTTTTATATTATTTTTGCTTCCCTTCCCTTAATGTTCATCTGTTTTGTATCTTAAAGTTCTCATATAGTGAAGTCATATGATTTTTGTCTTTCTCTGACTAATTTCGCTTAGTATAATACCCTCTAGTTCTATCCATGTAGTTGCAAATGGCAAAATTTCATTCTTTTTGATTGCTGAGTAATACTCCATTGTACGTATATACCACATCTTCTTTATCCATTCATCCGTGGATGGACATTTGGGCTCTTTCCATACTTTGGCTATTGTCGGTAGCGCTGCTATAAACATTGGGGTGCATGTGCCCCTTTGAAACAGCACACCTGTGTCCCTTGGATAAATACCTAGTAGTGAAATTCCTGAGTCATAGGGTAGTTCTATTTTTAACTTTTTGAGGAACCACCATACTGTTTTCCAGGGTGACTGCACCAGTTTGCATTCCCACCAGCAATACAAAAGAGATCCTCTTTCTCTGCATCCTCACCAACATTTGTTGTTGCCTGAGTTGTTAATGTTAGCCATTCTGACAGGTGTGAGGTGGTATCTCATTGTGGTTTTAATCTCCTGTTTTAAAAACTTCAGGGGCACCTGGCTGGCTCAGTCAGTAGAGCGTGCGACTCTTGATCTCGGGGTAGTGAGTTTGAGCCTGACATTGGGCATAGAACTTACTTTTAAAAAAAGTTTAATGGGCACCTGGGTGGCTTAATCAGTTGAACTCCCAACTCTTGGTTTCAGCTCAGGTCATGATCTCGAGGTTCGTGGGTTCAAACCCCGCACTGGGCTCTGTCCTGACAGCGTGGAGCCTGCGTGGGATTCTCTCTCCCTCTCTCTGTCCCTCCCCTTCTCACACTCTCTCTCAAAATAAAGAAATAAACTTAAAAAAGACTTTCATAATAAAAGGTTTAAACACTAGTTTTTGTAACAATTGCTTGGTCTCCTTTAGAAGAAAACAACCTGGCATGGAGCACAGCCACTCTGTAAGCTGCTAGAAAATAGGAGGCTCCCTGATCCAGAGTCACAAGACGCTTTAGAAACAGCTCCCACACCCCCAGCCCCAGTTTATTACCTGATGTCAGCAAATAACTGGGGTTTATTGGTCACATCTCTATCTTTGCGACATTCTTTAGAATTCAGTGGGTTAATGCCAGGCAATAGTTAGCCTAGCGTGTGACATCCTTCCACCTGATTCACCTGACTGCCAGCAATAACATTTAGCAGTCAGCAAGTACTTTAATTTTTTTTTTTCAACGTTTATTTTATTTTTTGGGACAGAGAGAGACAGAGCATGAACGGGGGAGGGACAGAGAGAGAGGGAGACACAGAATCGGAAACAGGCTCCAGGCTCTGAGCCATCAGCCCAGAGCCTGACGCGGGGCTCGAACTCACGGACCGTGAGATCGTGACCTGGCTGAAGTCGGACGCTTAACCGACTGCGCCACCCAGGCGCCCCAACAAGTACTTTAAAGGGACAGCCCGTTTCCTTCCTCTTTGGGAAATAACACAGCAACCACAAGATAATCATGGAAAAGTGGGACAGGATTAACGGACAGGAAATATTACAATAAACTAACAGATGGCCCTGAGCTGCTCAAATCCACATGCCCCCATGTGCCACTGGGCAGAGCTGTTCTGGCTGTGGCATTTGTAACAAGCCAACAAGGTGAGGGCAGCTCTAAACAAACAATGCCAAAGGTTGGAGCATCTCATTACGTCCTTCATGTTAACTTCCTTTTCAAATTATTCACTCATTTTCTCTGCTCCACATTATGGATTTCTCCTTCCACTTACTAATTTGCTGTTCAGTCGTTCTGTTATTATGCTTAGGTACTTATTTCAATTTTAGAATTTCTATTTGTCTTTTTTTTATTTAAAAAAATATATAAAGATTTTATTTTCAAGTAATTTCTGTACCTAGCATGGGACCCCAACTTACAACCCCGAGATCAAGAGTCACATGCTTCTTCTGAATGAGCCAGCCAGGCACCCCTCGTTTGTTTCTAATTTAAATCCACTTGCTCTTTCTTTGTAATACCCTGTTTGGCACAGCAGATTAAATTCTTTCCTTTATCTCTTCGATAAAGGATAAATACCTGGTAGTGCAATTGCTGAGTCATAGGGTAGTTCTATTTTTAACTTTTTGAAGGACCTCCATACTGTTGTCCAGAGTGGCCGTACCAGTTTGCACTCCCACCAGCAATACAACTTCAGCCTTCACACATGCTGTTCTTTGAGTTGCTTAGCTATAAAGTCCTGTTATTGAGCCTGCTGATTTTTTCCTGTTGGCGCGGATGCCAGTGTTTTTGACTAGCTCATTTTGGATGTTTTCCAAGGGAGCTCCATGTGTGAGCTTCAGAATCTGCAGGTGTCCCTGGAGAGTGACTTAGCTTTTGCCCTTGCTCAGCCCTTCAGGAGTCATAGGTCCCAAGCCGTGTTTTTAAGTTATTAATAATTCAGACATACAAAAATATGAAAAATTATACAATGAGCTCCCATGTACACCACTCTGACTGCATCACACTCTCTACTCACCCCCTTGTCACAGCCCAGGTAACTACTAGGTGGAATTTAGTATTTAGCAATCCTATGCATTTCTTTTACTATACTTTAAGCAATAGTTTAGCTGTAAACTTGTTTGTGTTTTAATTTTTTAATGTTTATTTATTTTTGAGACAGAGAGACACAGCTTGAGTAGCAAAGGGGCAGAGAGAGGGAGACCCAGAATTCCAAGCAGTCTCAAGGCTCTGAGCTGTCAGCACAGAGCCTGACATGGGGCTTGAACTCACAGCCGAGATCAAGACCTGAGCTGAGATGAAGAGCTGGACGCTTCACTCGCTGAGGCACCCAGGTGCCCCTAGCTGTAAATGTCTTTAAACATTACGTACTACAAATGTATTCTTTTGTGACTTGCCTTTTTTCCCTTCACATTAGTTTGTGAGAATAATCCACGCTACTATGTTAGTCATACCACCGCTGCATGTAACACATCACGCTCTGTGGTATATTGTATAAAAATACCACAATTATGTGCATTTTCCTGTTGGAGAACATTTAGGTTGTTTCCTCCCCCCACCCTGACAAACAATCACCCATTACCACCAAGGACTTTTGTGTACATAATCCTTCTATATGCATGTATGTTTTAGGGTATATTACCAGAAGTGGAAACACTGGGTTGAAGTGAATGTGCATCATACTCAGTATGTATTGCCAAATTGTTTTCCAAATAGACTATATAAAGTCACGGTGCCACAATGTCCAAAACCGTTTTTAAGTTTCTTTCTCCGCTCTAGGATTTCCTCACAACCCAAATTATACCCACGAGCTCGTTTGGCACAAGTTTCAGTCTACCCCACAGACCAAGGCATGTGGTTGTTGACCCCAGCCAGCAAGCAAAATCTTTTCTCCCTGAACACTGACAGGAGAGTGCCCGCCACCTCCTGGCTTCATGCTATGTGGCTGGAGCAGAGTGGAGAGTAGGAAATGAGGTTAGAGACAACAGAGCTAGACTTGGGAAGACCTTGTTGGATGGTCCTTGCAAAGACTTTGGCTTTCACTCTCAGTGAAATGGGAGCCATTGCAGGATTCTGAGCAGCGGAGAGACGAGTCCCAAGTTATGGTTTGGAGGGAAACTTCTGGCTGACTGTAATGGGAAAAAATAAAATAAATAAAATTTAAAAAGGCTGTAACAGGGTAAAGGTGGAAGCCAGGAGACCAGTGAGGAAGCTGTGGCAATCATGTAGGTGAGCTGATGATAGCTCCTACCAGAGTGGAATGGTAATGGAGGTATGAGATGCAGTCAGATTTGGGTGTTATTTTTAAAGTAGTGCCAGCATGAGGTGCTGACACATTGGATACAGCATGTAAGGATGGGAGACTATTCAAACTAACATGCATATATAAGATTAACGACACAAGTCAGTGGTGGGGGGGAGCTTGGCTGGCTCTGTCAGTAGCAACAGTAGCGTAACTAACATGCCAGCATGGGTTAATCTCACAAAGATAATGTGAAGAGAAAAGGCAAGTCACAGAATACATATACAGTATGTAATGTTTAAGACCATTTACAGCTAAACAACGTATCGTTTAGAATTATGCATAACATAAAGAAGTCAAGAGGACTCCAAGTGTTCTGGCCTGAGCAACTGGTAGGGAAGAGGTGTCACCTGGGTAGGCTAGCAGAATGGCCAGTGGCTGAGGACTCCAGAGATCAGAGGCCTGGAGAGGCTAGGCTCTGGAGGCTCACCGTCTGCAGTGGCCGAGAGAGGCCAGTCTCTGCTTAGAGTAACCGTAGAAAGCTGTGAGATCTTGCCAGTGGGTTAGGTGGAAGGACAGTTTACTTCTGAAGTTGCTTCACTTGTAGAGTAGGGTGAGGGCGAGATGAAGAAGAGTGTTTTGGGACAGAAGTCTTAACCAATCACCATCACTCCTGGAGGAACGTTGTGTGGCTCAAGGATATAGACGGCTGGAACATGATTTCCATGACTGAAATAAAGTCGTATAACCATCTTCACCATGGCTATAGCTCCATCTTATACCCCAAACCTGGGGCTGGCACAGGAAGGAGGGTCCCAACACCCAGGGGAAGACTTGGATCACACAAATAAGGGCAAGAGGGCACTGGGTGGCTCAATCAGTTGAGCATTCGTCTCTTGATTTCAGCTCAGGTCATCTCATGCTTCATGAGACTGAGCCCCTTGTTGGGCTTTGGGCTGACAGCATGGAGCCTGCTTGGGATGCTCTCTCCCCCTCTCTCAAAACAAACTTAAAAAAAAGATTCTTTCTCCCTGTCCCTCCCCTCCCCACCCCCTGGTTTTTAAGTTTTATAAACTTAAAAACAAATAAGGGCAAGAGAATGTATTAGAGACCCTAGGGACAAGAAAGGAAATTGACCATCTACTTACTAGTGCCATCAGGGACTAAGGATGAGTGTGTGAGGTACCAACTAGGCTATGCACATTAATGATTAAGCTATTTCAAATAAAATTGTAGGTAATACCTAAATAAGGTTTAACATGTATGTGCCAGGCATGGTTTAAGTTCGTTTGCTTATATTTAAACCTAATAATTCTTGGGGCGACTGGGTGGCTCAGTCGGTTAAGTGCCAACTTCAGCTTAGGTTATGATCTCGTGGTTTGTGGGTTTGAGCCCCCACCCCGTGCTAACAGCTCAGAGCCTACAGCCTGTTTTGGATTTCGCGTCTCCCTCTCTCTCTGCCCCTACCTCACTTCCACTCTCTCAAAAACAGACATTTAAAATTTTTTAAATAAACCTAATAATTCTTTGTAAGGGTAGGTACTCCACTGACAAATGAGAAAATTGTGAGTGGATAAGTAACCCAGCCAAAGTTAATCAGTCTTGCTCCAGAATCTTAACCAGTCCCCTATACATCGTGATACTATTAACCTAACAAATGCACTTACAGGGGCGCCTGGGTGGTTCTGGCGGTTAAGCGGCCGACTTCGGCTCAGGTCATGATCTCGCGGTCCATGAGTTCGAGCCCCGTGTCGGGCTCTGTGCTGACAGCTCAGAGCCTGGAGCCTGTTTCAGATTCTGTGTCTCCCTCTCTCTGACCCTCCCCCATTCATGCTCTGTCTCAAAAATAAATAAACGTCAAAAAAAAAAAAATGCACTTACAAACAGATGTCCTCATATAATACTACCAAAAACACCTGTCAACATAGTTTTTAGGGCTTTTTTTCCAAAATAAAAATGGACAGAAATGTGTATGGGAGGGTGGAATCTAAATTACAAGAAAACACATGAACAAAAAAATCAAGTTGCAGTAAAACTACATGAAGAATTATCCCATATTTATTAAGTTCAAAAAGATACAAAACCCAGTATGTCGTTTAGAGATACATTCAACGCAAAACTCTACATCAGGGAATGATACAGGCACAATTCAGCTGGGTAGTTTCCTGAGTGGCAGGGATTAAAAGCAAATTGAATCAAAGGCAGGTTTGCTTCAGTTACTGGTAATGTTCTAAAGCTGGGTGACCAGTGTAACAAACAAAGGAATTTGAATCCAGACCGATACTCTCTGGCCTTAAGCAAATTATCTAACATCCTGAGCCTTCCTTTCCTTGCCTGCGAAGTGGGGTAGATAACATCAAAGTTGCAAGGTTGAGTTTTAAGAATTCAATGAAGTGAAGCACATGAAAAGCTTAGCACACATCCAAACACTAAATATTTGCTGGCTGCGAAGATAAAACACGATGCCTGAGAGCCAAATACAATTATGTGCTTGGGACTGATCATAAAGCAGTGCATTCCTAGAGGTAATTATTCAGAAATCTGTAGAGAAAAAAGCCAAAGCCTCCTCGTACCCTCACCCCATCCCAGTCCCAATCCCCTCCACAAAAGTAACATTATCTGCTAGCAGGCTAGTTTGTTCTTGTCCTAAAAACAAAAGAGCCCAAGTGAAGGATTTTAAGAAACTTTAATCAAATATTCCCTACTTTAACCCAAGTTTTAGATAACAAGTCCCTGTTAAACAGGTCTAATCCTCAAATTCTGGGCCAAGCACCAAGGCCAAGGAACCCTTTGCCAGAGCATAGCAATGGGAGCTGCAGACTAAACTGTCCTCCAGAGAGTATCAACCAGGGCAATTTGGGGAAGAAAAAAAATAAAAATAAAGGTGATCAAGAAAATAAAGGTTGGGAAAAACCTTTGCTAATTCCCAGGGGTGGAGGCCAAGCTGGAAACGTTCAGTAGTAAAATACAGAAGAAATGCAATTTTTTTTTATTATTATTACTTTTATTTTTGAGACAGAGAGAGATAGAGCATGAACAGGGGAAGGTCAGAGAGAGAGAGAGAGGGAGACACAGAATCCGAAACAGGCTCCAGGCTCTGAGCTGTCAGCACAGAGCCCGACACGGGGCTCGAACTCACAGACCGCGAGATCATGACCTGAGCGGAAGTCAGACGCCCAACCGACTGACCCACCCAGGCACCCCTAAGAAATGTAATTTTTAAAAGATGGTTAATAGCTAGGGGCACCTAATACAGCATAAAACTCTTGATCTTGGGGTTGTGAATTCAAGCCCCACACTGGGGGTAGAGATTACTTAAAATAGTAAAAGTTAAGGTAGCAAATGTTTAAAAAAATTTTTTAACATTTATTCATTTTTGAGAGACAGAGAGAGAGCATGAGTGGGGAAGGGGCAGAGAGAGGGAGACACAGAATCCGAAGCAGGCTCCAGGCTCTGAGCCATCAGCCCAGAGCCCAACGCAGGGCTCGAACTCACAGACTGTGAGATCATGACCTGAGCTGGTCAGCTGCTTAACCGACTGAGCCACCCAGGCGCCCCCCAATTTTTTTTTTTTTTTTTAACATTTGTTTATTTTTGAGACAGAGAGAGACAGAGCATGAACGGGGAGGGGCAGAGAGAGAGGGAGACACAGAATCTGAAGCAGGCTCCAGGCTCTGAGCCATCAGCCCAGAGCCCGACGCGGGGCTCGAACTCATGGACCGCGAGATCGTGACCTGAGCTGGTCGGACGCTTAACTGACTGAGCCACCTAGGCGCCCCAGTAGCAAATGTTTTAAAGAGGAGTTGGGGACTCCTAGGTGGCTCAGTTGGTTAAGTGTCCGACTTTGGTACAGGTCATGATCTCGCAGTTTGCGTTTGAGCCCCACATGAGGCTCTGTGCTGACTGCTTAGAGCCTGGAGCCTGCTTCAGATTCTGTCTCCCTCTCTCTGTCCCTCACCTGCTCCCGTTCTCTCTCAAAAATAAACTTTAAACAAAAAAGAGATGCCCCTCCCTTACGCTCTCTCAAAATTAAAAAACAAAACAAAAGAATGAGGTAATAGATAGAACCAAACCCGTGCTAAAACTGTTACAACTGGGAGTAGTGATGATAGGTATAGGGTAGACAGGCAATCTTATGGACACTGAGGCCACAAGCATAAACTGGTATGAAATATACCATGCATTGTTTTGCTTATTAAACCCTTTCAAATTTTACTTTTGAAATGTATTATTCTACAACACAACTTCAAATGGGTACAAATAACAGGGTATATAGCATGACTAGAAACCTAAATGCCCTCCTCCTAGGAACTGGGTAATTTATAATATAATCTTAAAACAACACAAATTTGTACACGCTGGTGGGTAAGAAACCATCTTTGAAATAGTCCAAATATGGATCTGCTTTTTTCCCCAATTTTTACTGTGGTCGGCTACACGTAAAACTTACCATCTTAACCATTTTTAAGCACACATTTCAGTAATACTAAGCAATCAACACCACCATCTACCTCCAGAATTCTTTATCTTGTAAACTGAAATTCTATATCCATTAAACTCCATTTACCCCTTTCCCCAGCCCCTGGCAACTAGCACAGGCATGGGTTTTTTTTTTTTAATATTTATTTTGGAGACAGTGCAAGCAGGGGAGGGACAAAGAGAAGGGTCCAGAGGATCCAAAGTGGGCACCATGCTGACACCAGTGAGCTTGAACCCACGAACTATGAGATCATAACCCAAGGCAAAGTCAGGCACTAAACCCACTGAGCCACAGTGGTGACCATGTTTTGTTGTTTTTAACTTTAATACTTATTCTTGAAAGAGACAAAGTGGGGGGGAGGGGAGAGAGACACAGAATCTGAAGCAGGCTCCAGGTGCACAGCAAAAAGCCAGACGAAGGGTTCAAACTCACAAACCGGTGATCGTGACCTGAGCTGAACGCAAGCTAAGTGCCTGTGTTAACATTTCGACATCCTAAAAATCTTCACTACTTGTTAAGTACATCTAACCCATTAGAATCCTATGGCAGACCACCTAGAAATGCTTAATGTTAGCGTCAACCTAGTTTTTTTATCTTGTATATAGCTGCGAAGAGACATAGCTAGAGGTCAACTGTGATGCTCATTCACAAAGTTACCTTTCACTTCCCTAAATCTTTTTGTACGACTTTGCTTATACAAAAACCAAACTTTTACTTTGCACTAAAGCATTTTATTAGAATCCTTTTGACAAGACCAAGTATTTGATTACAATGAAGCAAAGTGGTCTGAATGATATTTAAAGATCTCAAAACTTCTATGCAGTTTTTTTTCTCAAGTTCAAAGCTGCTCACAGGTTAATGCAGGACAGCTAGATGAAGTTCCTAGGATTTGCTCAACACCAAATAAGACACATCCTCTCGTTAGCAAAATCCTGAAATTCATAAAAGAACATCTATTAGAAACACGCACACAACTAGAATTAAAGCATGAACTTGGGTGGGTAGAGAAAGCAGGAGTGATTCGTGGTTTCAAATATCCTCAGAGAAATGTTAATGGTCCAAGAAAGTTACCATTACCATTCTGGGGCTGAAGAGAAACTGGTACTCACCATAGGAGCCAGGGAGAAAGGACATGGCTCTTCACTCCTCATTGCAGCCCAAAGATTCAAGTGGCAGGAGCCACTATCTAGGTGACCCAGAAGTCTCAACAGCACTTCTCCAAGAGGCTAAGTTCCCAACGTCAGCCCTTCAGTCACCAGATTAGACACTGATCTGTGAAAGGGCACTGCCCCAAGTAGGCTTCTAGAATAATCAGGCTAGAAAAGTAAAAAGACAACCATCGAGAAGCACAAGCAAATTTAAAGGCCCTCCTGTTGGCCCCTTCTCAGACCCAAGCATCCAGTTCTCCAAATGAGTCAGAACTTAATTTTTGACATCAAGCCCAGCATCAGAGACTCTAGTCTGAGACAATCATCATTCCCAATTTAGGGAGACCTGGATGAAGGCAGGCGATTCTGAGAAGCGATTTAATACACTGAAAGACAATGGTCTTTCATCCAATATAAATAAGGATGCAGCAAAAGAAGAGTGCAGAAATGGCAAGCGCAAAAGTTAAATTACAGTGAAAAAAAATCCAGGATTGTGTGTGTGCACACAGAACCAAAAAACCTCCACTGGGGAATACAGAATGTACAGTAAGGAGGCAGGTTTAACCACAATTAGGCAAATGTATAAAAAGTTACCAAAATTTTTTTTTAAAAAGTTCAAGAGGGACATCTGGGTGGCTCAGTCTGGGTGGCATATCGGACTTTGGCTCAGGTCACGATCTCAGGGTTCGTGGGCTCAAGCCCCACATCAGATTCTGTGCTGGCAGCTCAGAGCCAGGAGCTTGTTTCAGATTCTGGGTCTCCCTCTCTTTCCCATCACACTCGTGCTCTCTTAAAAATTAATAAAACATTGGGATGCCTGGGTGGCTCAGTCGGTTAAGCACGGGACTTCGGCTCTGGTAGTGATCTCACAGCTCATGGGTTCGAGCTGGCCATCAATCAGGTTCTGCACCCCTTCATGCTGTCTCCCTCTCTCAGAAATAAACGTTAAAAAAAAAAAAAAAAAAAAGACTTCACAGTGACCCCATGAAAAGAGTGTTCTGGGATCAAAACAGTCTGAGAAGCACGGAGAAGAATCTCACACCTAATACTCACCTTTATTCAAGGGTAACACACGGCGAGCACCTTAAAACACCTAGTGGAAAAATGAAACACAGAGATAGGCCACACTTGTGTTTTTTGGCCACGAGCTTCTCCCCAGCACAGGTACCAGGAAGACCCAACCCGGGGGAGGGAGATGGTCAGCGCGCTGCGGTGACGGCGTCAGCGAGACACTCAGAATCACCTGGGTTCATCATCACCCCCGTCTTCCCCAAGGCCACCGCCAGCCATTCCATCTCGCACAATCCACTCACCCTCGTGGCGCTGCGAACCAGCCTGCGAAGACCAGGGCCCTGGGAAGAAACCCATGAGTCAGCAGGGGCCGGGGGCAACCCCAGCCGAGTACCCCCCCTGCCCTGGGCTGGGTCAGTTCCAAACGATGGCGTCACGTACACATCAGAAACTCTAGTCTGTAATGGCAGTTCATCCTGCTCAGCCCGAGGCTGCAGTCCCCTCACCCAACAGGAACCCGAGATACCTACACGAAGGAAGCTTGGCAGAGACAGCGCAGGTCGCCGGGGCCGCCGCCTCCCCCTGGCGTAGGGGATGGCGCCAGAGCAGCCCCCCCGGCGCAACACAGCACGCGGACATTCTCCAAAAGCAAGCGCATCGCACAGAGAACTATAATGGCGGAGTCCCGGCTATTTATGGCGACGTGGGGTCGGGGGCCTGACGGGTATGGCTGTCTTCGTCGATGCCTGTTCGACCCACGGCATTTTCCCCTTCGTTCAAACAAGAATAAAGCAAGTGAAAGAGAGGCCAGGAGTGAATGTTTCACACTCTTCCGGGCAAATAATTCAGACCTATTTTGTTAATTTTGAAAAACAAAAGACAGATGACCGTCTCTCCATCGGCCGGGCCGGAGACAGTCCCTGGCGCGGCAGGAAGCCTGCGCAGCTGAAAGCCTGCGCAGCTGAAAGCCTGCGCAGCCGAGTGCTTTTCCTTATTAGCTTCCCGGGCTGACAAGTCCCCGCTGGAGTAACTCCTCCCTCGTCCTCACCAGTTCGGGGTCCTGGTCACGCTCAGAGACTATCACCTGCTCTGTCTAGCCAGCGAAATCTGAATTCACCGCCCACTCCAGCCCGCAGACCTATCAGTCATATTAACCTTAGTGTCTTTTTTTTTTAACAGCTTTATTAAGATATAAATAACATACAATAAACAGTTTTTTAACATAGACCATTTGATAACTTAAAAAAAAAATCTAACCTTTTAAGTGTACAGTTCAGTAGTGTTGAATGTATCACGTTGTTGTGCAATCTATCTGCAGAACTTTATCCTACTATACCCATGAAACTACTCCCAGTTCGTTTCCTGTCCTCTTTATGAGCAGTTCATGGACTGGGAGTTGGCCAGAAATGGTAGACGTGTTCAGTACACTCTAAATAGAACCATATATCTCAGGAGGGTTAGAAGCAAAACAAATAGGGGTGCTGTAGCAACAGCCAGGCCCTGTTCTCCCTTTGCTAGTTTTTCTCCCCCAGAAATCTGGTCATTTGCTCTTGGCCTCTATTAAGAGGCCATCAACTCATAAATTATCCCAAATCCCACCTTCCTGGATGGACCCTTCTATACCTCCTCATTTATAAATGTAGTTAGTGTTTGGTGATGTATGTTGGCCTCTTCATCTTTTATGAGAAAGGAATATATGAGTTGGGGGTTCCACATCATACAAAATCATTTTTGTTTTTAGTAATCTCTATACCGAAGGTGGGGCTCGAACTCATGACCCCAAGATCAAGAGTCACATGCTCTACCCAGCCAGCCAGGCACTCCCAAAATCAGTCTTATTTTATTTTATTTGTATTTATTTTTGAGAGAGAGAGTGTGTCAGGGAGTAAGCAGGGAAGGGGCCTAGAGAGAGGGAAACACAGAATCTGAAGCAGGTTCCAGGCTCTGAGCTGCCGGCACAGAGTCCTACATGGGACTTGAACCCACGAACTGGGAGATCATGACCTGGCCAAAGCCAGAGGCTTAACCGACTGAGCCACCCGGGCGCCCCTTATCGTTATTTTTTTTTTAATGTTTATTTATTTTGAGAGAGCGAGCGAGCAGGGAAGTATCAGAGACCGAGGGAGAGTGAGAATCCCAAGCAGGCTCTGCACTACCAGCGTAGAGTCTGCCATGCAGGGCTCAAACCCAGCAACTGTGAAATCACTACCTGAACTGAAAGCAAGAGTCAGATGTTTAACTGAGCCACCCAGGTGCCCCAGTCTTCTTCTTAAGTCCCATAATTAGGCACAGTGGACACAGATTAAAATGCAGAAGAAGGCCATTTTGGGTGCAGAAAATATATCCTCTTACTTCTGCAATAATCTTTCCATCTTGCCCCAAGGTTTCAGACTTCCATCAAAAAAATGTCTTCCCAGGAGCACCTGAGTGGCTCAGTCAGTTGAGCACTTCTGAGCTTTGATTTTGGCTCAGGCAGTGATCCTGGGATCGTGGTACTGAGTCCCGCATCTGGTTCCATGCTGAACGCTGAGCACGGGGTGTGCTTGAGAGTGTCTCTCTTCCTCCTTCTGTCTCTCTCCCCTGCTCACGAAAGCTCTCTCTCCTCTAACATAAAAAATACAACTGCTTAAAAAAAAAAAAAATCTCTTCCCAGGGGCACCTGGCTGGCTCAGCTGGGAGAGCATGAGACTCTTGATCTTGGGGTCTTGAGTTTGATCTCCACATTGGCTATAAAGGGGCACCTGGGTGGCTCGGTCGGTTAAGCATCCGACTTCGACTCAGGTCATGATCTTACAGTCTGTGAGTTCGAGTCCTGCGTTCGACCCTGTGCTGACAGCCTGGAGCCTGCTTTGGATTCTGTGTCTCCCTCTCCCTCTGCTCCCCCCACCTCATGCTCTGTCTCTCTCTCTCAAAAATAAACATTTAAAAAAATTTTTTTAAATAATAAAAATAAAAAAGAAACAAAAAATCTCTTCCAAGAATCCTGCAGTATTCACTTGTTCACTTGATACATTTCTCAACTCTTAGGGGCTGAGTTTCGCCCACAGTTGATGCTGCAAAGTAGACTTTGCTTTAAGTTCCAAAATGTGTATGTGTACCAGTAGCTAATGAATTCTCATATTAAAAAAAAAAAAAATTTGGGAGTCTCTTTTCTTTTTTTAACATTTGTTTTTTAGGGGCACCTGGGTTGCTCAGTCGGTTAAGCGTCTGACTTCGGCTCAGGTCATGATCTCACACTTCGTGGGTTCAAGCCCCGCATCGGGCTCTGTGCTGACAGCTCAGAGCCTGGAGCCTGCTTCAGATTCTGTGTCTCCCTGTCTGTCTGCCCCTCCCCTGTTCACGCTCTGTCTCTGTCTCAAGAATAAATAAACATTAAAAAATTTTTGTTTTTTATTTTATTTTAGTAATTTCTACATCCAACATGGGGTTCAAACTTAGGACCCCAAGATCAAGAGTTAAATGTTCACCTTTTTATTTTTATTAAAAAAAATTTTTTTTAATGTTCATTTATTTTTGAGAGAGAGAAAGAATGCAAGTTGGGGAGGTACAGAGAGAGGGGAAAACACAGACTCTGAAGCAGGCTCCAGGATCTGAGCTGTCAGTACAGAGCAGAGCCTGACCTCATGAACTGCGAGATCAGATGCTCAACCAACTGAGCCACCCAGCCACCCCAAGCATTACAAGCTCTCCGGACTGAGCCAGCCAGGTGCCCCTGAATTACCATGTTCTGATGTTGCTTCCTAAAGAACCACTTCCCAGCCTCAGGGATTCTCTTTTTTGACCCATCAAGCTGTCCTTGGAGATTTCCCTAACCTCTATCACTGCTGCTGCCAGTGAATCAACACTTCTAGGCCTTTCAAGCCTCAGGCTCCCATTCACTGTAGAAAGCCCATTACCGCCAACGGCTGTTCCCACTAGCAGACACCTTCCCCCCTCTTCCATGCCCCAGCCCTCTAAAAATGTAATCAGCAATAGCCTCTGATGTGATCATTTTTCTCCACTATTGGCTGCACATTAGAAACACTCAGACAGCTTTACTTCCATACAATGCCTTAGCCCACTCCCAAAGATTCTGACTCCTGGTGGAGGCCTGGCAGCAGTATTTTTTTTAGCTTCCCCCACTGATTTTAGTATACCACTAAGTTGGAGAAACATGTTTCCAATAGCTTGCAGCTACTTATTCCCTATCTTACCTGCCAGGTTACAGGAAAACAAAAAACAAACAAAAAAACCCTAACGAACCCAATTTCTGCTGCTGCTGCTGCTGCTGCTGCAGTTAAAACTACATTTACCATATTCTATGATAGGAAGCTACAGTGTTATAGTTCATCTATTTTTCTGAGTAAAACAAGCCTTTGAGAATTGGCCCAGGAACCAAAAGAACTTACTATATTCCATTTCCTTTACAAGCTTTCAAGGAGAGCTTCCTATATTTTGTAATTCCTAAAATGTTTGATTTTCCCAGAGGGTGCAGATTTATTGAAAAACAGAACTTGAGCTTCAATTTGTTTTTATTTTGGAGTAGTTATTTCCAGGCTCAGTTTTGGGGAGGTAGAGGTTGAGATTCTATCAGGCTAAAGAAAATGTTAAGGACATCTAACTGCTCTGGCAGGAAGAACCCCCTGGGGAAGAGCTTGTAATGGGAAGAAAGCCCATTTCCTTGATCTTCCCAGCTGTATCCTGTACCCAGCTTTCAGCTCCTTCTCCTTCTTAATTAAATTTGATCTTACTTTAAATTCCTCTGGTTTTGAGATTGTCCATAAAAAGGACAAAGAGGTTACTGATCGTTAAAACTGGGGTAAAACCATCACTTAGAACCGGACAGGAACCCAATGCCAATGGTGTTCAGGCAGTGTGGAAAAAAAACCAGCATTTGTTGCTAATTTTGCCCTGGATGTAGTTGAGGTGACCACTCTCACATGCTAATCTATGAAAAAACTTTAGGACACCTGATTTAGAAGATGGGGAGATAGAAATTACTGAAGATTACTGGGGGAAAGCACAGAAGTTGCCTCATTATAAAGTTATTTAGGGTGACCGTGGGGTGGTCTTGAGCCGACAACCAAGAAAGAATTCTTGAAGATGGCTTTAGTGCAAAAAAGGTGATTTTATTAAACCATGCGGACAGGACCTATGGGCAGGAAGAGCTGCACTGGTGTCCTGACTGGTAACATTTTATATCCTCAGGTTGGGTGGGGGTCAGGGATAGAGCAAGTCTCTAAGAATTTTGGAAGCAAGGTTTCCAGTACCTTGAGGGACTAGCTGTTGCTAGGGAAACGCCATTTATTACCGCTTAATAAAACCCCAGTCAAGAGACCATTCAGATGTATATGGGGTGGGGGCATAAGCTTGGAATATGATTCCCAGCATGTATCTTGGGGCAGTTAAGATAAAGGAAGTAGATTTACAGGATCCTTGAGGTTGGGATAATGTTAAGCTAGGGTTCTCTTTCGCCCCCAGCAAAGTGTTATCACTGAGACAACGTAGTTCCTAGAGCCATGTCACTCTGCAAGTTCCAAGGACTTGTTAGTTTCCCACATTACCATGGCAAGCACTTTCCTTTGTTCTCAGGTATCCAGGAGTGAGGAGTATCACACATATTCCACCTGGGGATGGAGTGTTGTGTGCCAGCCTGTATTTTGCCCTCAGTTTGCCCCAAGCTTCTTCATCAATTGTCATGCCTCCCAAATCCTCAGAATCTTGGTCTTCATGTGCTTGATAACTGCAGCAAGGGTGACCATGGCAAAAAATGTTACTGGTCTATGCCACGTTTCTGCTCAAAATGATTTAGATCTTTAAAAGTGAAGTTGTACTGGGGGTGCCTGGGTAGATCAGTCGGTTAAGTGACCGACTGCAGCTCAGGTCGTGATCTCGAGGTCTGTGGGCTGGAGCCTCTCATCAGGCTCTGCACGGATAGCTCAGAGCCAGGATCCTGCTTCAGATTCTGTGTCTCCCTTTCTCTCTTTCCCTCCCCTGTTCGCACTCCATTGCTCTCTCAAAAACATTTAAGAAAAAATTTTAATTTAAAAAAAGGGAGGTCACATTAAGGAATCTACTGAAGTCATTGCTTCACTATATACTAATTTGGATGTAAATTAAAAAAAAAAGTTAAAAAAAGGGAGGTCATTCTGACAAAATATTTTAAAATGAGACAACCCAAATCGAGGTTAAATAATTTACACTTGGTCACCCAGCTGGCATTTACAACCCTAGAGTGTGAATCTGCATCTCATTTTTGCTGTTTTGCACACCTCTAAAATAATTCATAACTCAAATAAAAGACTAAGACTCACAGCTCAGAAGTGACAAATTAAGGGCTCTGCACACGTTAAGTGTGAGAGTAAAGAACCGTGAACATCTCTCAACACTGCCTTTAACCCAGAAGTTCTCCCCAAAACCATTTTTGCAGCTCCCATCCCCTTTTCCCCTAAAAAAAGTGTCACCCACAAAAATGGGCAGCTGAAATTTTGTTTTCTAGCACAGATATAATTTAAAACCTACAATTAAGTCTTAAAATAAATAGCCAAAGTCACAGCTCCTCATAGTGTACCTCCCTTCAGAAGTACTGTATTTTTCAGCCTATGAAATTCAGACATTCCAAGAAAGGTCCGCTATCCCCCCTCAAATAAAAATAGACTTGTATTTGTAACATTTTATTTTTCATCATGAAGTATACAAATTGTTAAAAAAAAAAAAAAGCCATTCCATGACTTCCGGTGTTTACAAAGCAAAATTGGACAGAGGGTGGCAGTGTTTGCTCATTTTAGAGAGGAGGGAAAAAAAGCACCAACTTACTTTCAAGGCAAAAACTCTACTAAAAACACTAGTATATCACAAGGAAATAACAAAGACAAACATTATCAGGTTACAACCTAACTTTAGAATAAATTGAAATAACAGAAAACTGGAAGTAGGAAAAAATACAGTGTGATAGCAAGGTCCTCAGGTCACCTCGACTTGGAAAGAAATACGAGTCAGGAAGGTAAGGATCCTAATCCACCTCCTCAATGGTGGGGCCTGACCCAGAGCCACCTCT